>NW_011252944.1:0-462 GCF_000146605.3 Meleagris gallopavo
GTGCACAAAGCAAGCTGGCATTAATTTCAGAAAATTTCAAATACCAAAATGTCAGTTGACTGAAAATGAAGTGTGGGAAACCTCTCTGTCTTGAAGACCCAGTGTGAGGGAGAACTCTGTTAGTGTTCAATTTTCATTTGATTCCCCACTGGAATTTTCATTTTCCAAAACAAACAAAAAACCAAAAAGACCCAACAGGAACTGTCCCTTAAAGACAGCAGAGTCTATTTTGGTCTTTAATCCAGTATTGTGGATTAAAGACTGAAAGATTAGCAGCCTGATACATATCATAACAAGGGAACATCTCTTTAGGTTGCATTAAGTAAGTCCCATGCTACCATTCAGTTCCACAGGAGTGGTGACCTTAATAGCCCAGAACTGCTGCTTGTGAGAATGCAGAACGCTACAGATGTTCTTCCAATGTGAACTACATTTAAAAACAGTTTTGTTCCAGAAAACATC
>NW_011252945.1:0-472 GCF_000146605.3 Meleagris gallopavo
AGAAATACAAGAGGAAAGCCAATGAATTCAATACACTAGCATGGCAAAGCAAAGAATCCTAGCAAAGTAAAGAGAGAACAAAGCTCACCAGTGCTTAACAATGGAAAGAAAGAACCAAAATTTAACAGCAGTGCAAGGCCCCGATACCAACAATAACCAAAGAGCAAACCAAAGCCAGGAAAAACTAGCAAAAGGAAAGAAAGAGTAAGTAATAAAAAGCCAAGGAGAGCAAAGCAAAATCACTTGAAATCCTCACAAACAGAGGGGAATACGCTCAGGAAAGGAAAAAGCAGTTCCAAGAATAGAAACAAAAGGGAAAATAAAACAACAACTGGAAAAAAACAATGCATTGCAATGCAGAAGGAGCAGGAAACCAAGGCAGAAACCACAGAAAAACAACAATGGAAAAACAAAACCGAGGAAACCAACATCAACCCATGCAGCAGCAGCAGCCTCTGCAGCAACATGAAAA
>NW_011252946.1:0-564 GCF_000146605.3 Meleagris gallopavo
AGGAAGTTTCGCACCAATGTGCACAAGAACTTCTTCACGGTGAGGTGACGGAGCACTGGAACAGGCTGCCCAGGGAGGTTGTGGAGTCTCCTTCTCTGGAGATATTCAAGTCTCGCCTGGACGCCTACCTGTGCGACCTGGTGTAGGGAACCTGCTTTGGCAGGGGGGTTGGTCTCGATGATCTCTAGAGGTCCCTTCCAACCCCTACAATTCTGTGATTCTGTGAAAATGGTCCGTTATTGTATGGAGGTTTGGGGGGAAAAACAAATCAGGGCAGATAGTTTATTCTGGCTGATATTTGGATCCTTTGAGGACTGGATATACCAGGCCTTAAATATTGATATTAATTCTAAAAAAGCCATTTAGCGATGAGGAAAGCGAATACGCTAGTCTACGGACTGTGCCAGGAACCTGAACTTTTCTATTTAAACCTTTAAAAGAAAAAGAGACAAAAAAAGAAAAAGAATGAGAAAAGGAAGGAAAGAAAATACCCCCTGGTCCCCTCCCTCCTTATGTATCCCCTCGAGCTTCCTGCGGCTCCCCAACCTGCCTCTGCACCCCAGG
>NW_011252947.1:0-453 GCF_000146605.3 Meleagris gallopavo
AAGGGTCCCTCCACCCATCATGCTACTGATGCCACTTGGAGTAAGTGGATTGCGCTGATTACGCAGCGAGCGCGGATGGGGAATCTCAACCGTCCAGGAATCCTAGAGGTGATCATGGACTGGCCTGAAGGCAAAAAGTTTGGAACACCGCCAGCAGAAGAGATATCACGTGCTAAAGAGGCCCCACCATATAATGAACTACCCGAAAATGAGAAGACATATGCCCTATTCACAGATGGATCGTGTTGTATTGTGGGGAAACACCGCAGATGGAAAGCCGCTGTGTGGAGCCCCACACGACAAGTTGCAGAGGCCACTGAAGGAAAAGGAGAATCGAGCCAATTTGCAGAGGTAAAGGCTGTCCAATGGCCTTGGATGTTGCTGAACGGGAGAGGTGGCCAATGCTTTATGTTTACACTGACTCGTGGATGGTGGCAAATGCTCTATGGGGTG
>NW_011252948.1:0-315 GCF_000146605.3 Meleagris gallopavo
GTGCACTTTTTAAAAGAAATTGTTTTAGAATTGCACTATAATCCAATAACTTAAAATCCCTCTCCATGATATTTTTTTATTCTGAGACTGTTTCTAATTTGTGATTAATGCCTTCTACCATACTAAAACTGAAATCTTTATTCCAGTCAAAAATAATCACCCTGTAATTACTGTGACAAACTGCCCAAGCTGTATCATTGTGGCCATTTCGACTAATGATATTGTATTAGAATGCCTAGCAATAGACTTCAAATTGGAAAAATAATAAAATTAATGTGCATTAGTTTGTCTAAGCATTTATAAGATCACATATCC
>NW_011252949.1:0-386 GCF_000146605.3 Meleagris gallopavo
CTTTCTTTTCTTTCTTTCTTTCTTTCTTTCTTTCTTTCTTTCTTTCTTTCTTTCTTTCTTTCTTTCTTTTCTTTCTTTCTTTCTTTCTTTCTTTCTTTCTTTCTTTCTTTCTTTCTTCTTCTTCTTCTTTCTTTCTTTCTTTCTTTCTTTCTTTCTTTCTTTCTTTCTTTCTTTCTTTCTTTCTTTCTTTCTTTCTTTCTTTCTTTCTTTCTTTCTTCTTCTTCTTTCTTTCTTCTTTCTTTCTTTCTTTCTTCTTCTTCTTCTTCTTCTTCTTCTTCTTCTTCTTCTTCTTCTTCTTCTTCTTCTTTCTTCTTCTTCTTCTTCTTCTTCTTCTTCTTCTTCTTCTTCTTCTTCTTCTTCTTCTTCTTCTTCTTCTTCTTCTTCTT
>NW_011252950.1:0-474 GCF_000146605.3 Meleagris gallopavo
CCCCAGGATCCCTCAGTGTCCCTGTTCCAGTGCCACGCTTATTGTAACAGACTTCTTCCTTATGTCCAATCTAAAGACTCTGTCCCTTGCTTTTTGCAGCCCCCCTTGGGATACTGAAGGCCGCCCTTAGGAGGTCTCCCCGGAGCCTTCTCTTCTGCTGGCTGCCAAATTCGATGCATATCATGAAATGCTTCTTAAAGACAAAGCAGTGGAATGTCTTTAACCTCAACGAAATAATTTTTAAACGTCAGATGGACTCTGCTATAGAAGCAGATGTCAAACGTGGCTTTTCTTCATTCAAAACTGATGCCTGGCAACTTACAGGTTAATGTATATATGTATAGAGTATTTTTTTTTTCCCCTTCCAATTTTAATAGTAAACAGACTATTCTTTGAATTCATGATGAAATGCTAAAAATGTGTGCTCTCATTTTCTGCCAGTACTCGGCTGATGGTAGTTTTTGGCCGTTCTGT
>NW_011252951.1:0-458 GCF_000146605.3 Meleagris gallopavo
GGAACAATAGAGCACCCAGGCGACATGAGAGATCATGAGTTCCGAGAGCTAGAGCACCACCCGGTAACTCTACACCTTGAAATGTCTCATTTACCGAAACGTGGATCCACCGGTTCGACCGTTGTCCCTATCCGCAAGGCGTGCCTTGCTCGTATAGCTTCATGCTCATTATTTAATCCTGGGAAGTTCCACTTTTCTACCGGACTACCGGAATGCGATACCATCGTTCACCCGAAACCAAATACCCCCACCGGCTCCACACCGCTACCCCTCCCCGCCCCGAAAACCATCTCTCACCCGGGGATTCCGGGCGCATTTCCTAAAGCTCGCTTCGCACAACTTTTGACGTGTGCACGAAATGTATCCGCATGCGTGTCTTCTGCCGTAGAACCGAAGAACACTATTAGTATCGCAGGAGTGCTCACACCACACAACACTCTCGGCGTTGGTCGTTCGTT
>NW_011252952.1:0-445 GCF_000146605.3 Meleagris gallopavo
ACAATTGAGCATGCTAGTATTGCAGCCTCTAAGGCTATTTTGTTGGGAGTGATACTTGCTGGGATAAAAAACTTGCAGTTTAGGTGTGTTTTTTTTAATCTCAGAATCTGGGTTTTGTTGCCTGAAACCGCAAGATCTCTTTGTCGTCTTTATTTACAAATATCTAAGAAGCAGTGGTAAATTTATATTTGATCTGACCTGGGATGTATAGCTAAATTCCATGAAAGTTTCTACTGATTCTAAGACTGTTTTTCTTGGTTGATTTGCTTTTAAGGTCAGGTCAATCTGACAGTCAAAATTTGTAGCAGAAAGGTCAGAAGCATAAGTTAAGAGAGCCATTGTTAACAAAATAAAATGTTACTCTTGTCATTATGTGCTGAAGTCTGCATATGGCATATGGAGGCTTCATTTTTAGTGATGTATAATGAAGTGAGGAAGAGATTTT
>NW_011252953.1:0-489 GCF_000146605.3 Meleagris gallopavo
AGCCGTCAGCAGCCGTCTCGTGTTTCTCGCTTGCCGAGAACGGGCCACTTCAGCCGGCTGCTTTTCTCCGACGAGTGAGCGGGCTCCTGTGCGCGCATCGGAAAGGAGCGCAGAATGCACTACGCCTACCTCTGAATACTATGTCTCTGCCTTTATTTCGAGCCACAATTCATGCTAGTGAGGTTTCCACTGCTACACATCTGCATTCAGAGAGGAAAAGAGTGGAAGGGAAAACCAGCTCTAATAAGGCATTTGCAAGTTCGAGGAGCGACAGCTGTAGTGCTCTCAGGGAGAGCGTTTCAGAAAGTGGGGAGAGATCCTTTCAGGACAGCGCAGAAAAAAACCCCCCACTCGCAGGTAGTGCAGGAGGCTGAATTCGCACTTGGCATCGGAATCGCACTCCTTCGCTCTCACGCGTAGAAAGCGGCATTCGCGCTGAACCGCTCCGGAGACTTTGCCGTAGCTGGCCGAGAAATTGTGTTTCTCCCC
>NW_011252954.1:0-500 GCF_000146605.3 Meleagris gallopavo
ATGGGGGACTGAACAGGCAAACACTATATAAATTCCTGGTGCTCTGGTGAAGAAGTTTATACTCAGCATCTGTATTGTCCTTTCTCCATGATGCTTCCAGGACTCCCCATGGACCAGGAAACAAATTAGTGTTTTCCAGACAGGAAGAGGGAGCAGAATGGTGGTGTGGGAAGCCATTTTCTGCTGAGCTTCAGGAGAAGGATAGGATAAGCTTTTGGGGACTTTTCTTCTCTGGACTTCATAATGTATTGTTTGATGTCTGGAGACTGGCATCTGCTTAGGCCAGATCCCTTCCCCCTGCCTCTGCCCTCTCTCACCTGCCATCTCCTTCCAGCTATATTCATCTTTTCACTCACTATCAGCAGATATTTCGTATGTGATTTGCCCACTAGACTAATCTGAGTAACCAAAGTTCTCTCAATTTGTCTATGCCTGGCAAAGTGGATTCTTTAGAGTAAAGCAAATGTTTCTAATTGTTGGAGTGAAATAATATCGTAAGC
>NW_011252955.1:0-460 GCF_000146605.3 Meleagris gallopavo
GTAACACATTCCAGTTGGCTCTCCTGATAAATCTTGAGAGAACTCTGTGGGGAAAAAACATAATTAAAACATGTCCTTCCTGGGTGTGGGGAGGGTGGGGATGTGAAGGAAAAAAAAAGTAAGTAAAAACATAGCAGACATTTTAGCTATTCTAGTGAGAACTGTTGCATAGACAAAAAAGTATATTCAATAAGGAAAGAAGCACACTGAAAGGTCTCTCTTGCACTTAAAAAGCAAAAGTTATAACAAAAAAGAATCTATCTTCTGAGCATACATTTCCAAGATCTATCTGGATAGGAACTCAAAGCTGCAGCTGAGAGCAAAGCTAATATACAGCATACATAAAACCTGGCATTCACTCAGGAAAAGCAATCAGGATATCAGTTATGGTGCACAGGCACTTGAGCACAGGGAACAAGCTGGAGGAGATGCAGACACGTGCGTGCCTACAGGGCTGTGA
>NW_011252956.1:0-464 GCF_000146605.3 Meleagris gallopavo
GGGCTTCCCAGGTGGGTCCACGCCTCGTGGGCATCCTTGCCTCTTGCCTTGTGCTGGCCGGTCGGCTTTTCCTCTGCTGGCTGGGTGGATCCATGCCCGGTAGCTACCCTTCCGTCCTCCTTGGCATGACTGCCGGTGCTTTGCCTTCCTCCAGAGAGGTGTTTTGTTCCAGCTGGCAGGGACAGCCTCCTTCTGGGCTGGCGACCCTGAAGGTGCGTGTGTGGTGGAGGCAGCAGCATGCCCAGTAGCTACCCTTTCCTCCTCCCGGGCACGGATGCCAGATGTTGGCCTCCTGCAGACTCGGTGGTCATCGGTGCTTCGCCATGACCGTGTATTCTTTGCTTTTTTCATTGTTGCTGCAGAGGCTGCTGCTGCTGCATGGGTTGATGTTGGTTTCCTCGGTTGGTTTTCCGTGTTGTTTTTCTGTGGTTTCTGCCTTGGTTTCCTGCTCTTCTGCATTGCAA
>NW_011252957.1:0-371 GCF_000146605.3 Meleagris gallopavo
TTTTTTAGCTCTGTAGCTTCTGTTGCTTACAGCTATCTCATAGTACGAGCAGCTGTCTAACTCTGCATCCCTCCATCACAGAACTCAGCTATGTGTGAAGTGTCAGGACCTCTAGTCTTAACCCCAGGGCTGGAGAAGCAATGTTCAGTTGCAGTAGTCATAAGGGCTGGTATCAGCAAGGCAACTGTTGGCAGAGGACCAGGGGGAGAGGGACACTGAAGCCAACTTCCTTTCAGCTTTGAACCATCCCATATCATGTCTATCTATGATTCCTTCAGTCTTAGTTTAAAAAAAAAAAAAGACTAACAGTAGACAGAGGCAGTCCATGGAAGAGAGATGCCTGTGTGTACATCTGGAGTGTTCCCATCTGG
>NW_011252958.1:0-473 GCF_000146605.3 Meleagris gallopavo
TGCTGCTCTTACACCTAGCACCCTTCAGCGCACTTGGGATCCCCCAAAAAAGAGAAGATCACAGCCCTGAAAGAAAAGAAACCACTTACCCCATTCCAAGGACCAATACTCCCCCACACTCTCAAGTGAAGGAAGCAGCTTCCAGGTCC
Organism: Meleagris gallopavo; assembly: GCF_000146605.3. NCBI lineage: Eukaryota > Metazoa > Chordata > Aves > Galliformes > Phasianidae > Meleagris > Meleagris gallopavo. The sequence continues at coordinate 150 of NW_011252958.1, forward strand.
AAATACCTACCAGCCCTTAAGTACGCTCAGGGTTCCCTGCTGAAAAAGAGAGAGACCAGCTCCACAATGGAGGAGAAAAAAAGAAAAAAAATACACTCACTCCATCACCAAAGAACAAGGCATACTCCAAAGGAAGCACTCCCCAGGTTCACATGCTGCCCCTACTCTTCCCAGCCCTTAAATGGGATCAGGGAGGGGTGGAGCCTGGCTCTGCCCCACTCCACAGCCAAACTCGCCCCCAGCTGTGCTCGCAGGGCTGCCACCCCACCCCACGGTCGCGGGTTCCACAAAACAGGAGGCAAGGAATGCCAGGCAAAGGCAAGG
>NW_011252959.1:0-494 GCF_000146605.3 Meleagris gallopavo
TTCTTATGCAGTGATTGTCAAGTATCAAATATTTGGTAGTGAACTAGATTCTTTTCTTTGAACATTCTTTTATTTATTTCTATTTTGTTTCTTTTTATAGGTTTGATGTGATTGTCAAAATGCTTTTTATTCAATAATAAAAGTTAGGTGAAGTATATTCATGGCACATTCTTAAAATCAGTATGTTTTACAAGTTGTCTTTATCATTTGCTGCCTAACTTTAGGATTGAAACTTCAGGCCTTTAGACCTGAGCTTGTAACATAATTGAACATACACTGTATTTAGTCTGTATTAGTTGAATTTTCTATGATGGTGAAAACTTCAAATATACCCCTTTCTGGTTTCATTGAAACTCTATTACTGGTTTTATTACCCAGTTAGCAAAGTATTTTTTTTAATAACTTTTGTATTTAATTATTTTTCCCTAAAATCCTTTCTTCCGAGATTCACTGGAATTTTGGATGCCAGTTCAAAGCCTCAGTTCATCCCAGGT
>NW_011252960.1:0-494 GCF_000146605.3 Meleagris gallopavo
TTTTAGACACCCTTGAATACATGAGCAAATTCTAATAACCTCTGTAAAAGTGAGAGAAGCTTATGAACTTCCCCAAGTTCAATTATTGGACAGAAGTTTCAATTTGAAATATATTAAACTAGAAAAGGTTATCTAGCATTAGCATGTACAAATAAAAACAAAACTAAAGCAATTAGTAACACAGTATACAGTACTAGCTGCTAAAGTAAGCAAGCAAAAGAAGTAACCAGACTATGCCAACCATAGAAAAGATGCAGCCCTAAGGAAGTTTGAACAGAGCTGCCTAACAGGCAAAAGCCAGTCATAACTGCAAGTGAAGAACAGTCAGCTGTGCTATTCGAGCATGTTGTTCAGTTTGGTTTGTTTCTGGGGTAGTTTTTTTTTTCTTTAAAGGTAATTTTTCCTATTAATTACATATTTTTATACTTGCTAGACGGTAAGCTATGAATGCAAGTTAGCTAAAATCTTTCAGTAGCATTAATACTTAAGAGTTC
>NW_011252961.1:0-469 GCF_000146605.3 Meleagris gallopavo
TCTGCCTTCTTCCTCAGCCTCTCCGCAAGGCTGCGCTTCCGTGGAAGGCCTCTGCCATCAGCCTCTTGCACAGAGAAATCTGGAAATATTTGAAGAGCATCTGACTGGAGGAAGACCTTAGCTCAGTCAACCACCACCTTCACGTCTTCAAGCGTCGTTTCTTAAATTTGCCTTTCCGCTCTGAAATGTTGTGCTTTTCCTCCAGCCAACACAAACTGCAGTGCACTTTCCTCTCCTCTCCTCCATCAAACACACCCTTTCATGCAGCCCTATTCAGATGAAGGTACCCAAACTACAGCTCACAGCGTTCGTACCCACACAGGCTTTTCCGTTCCCCCCTTTCTCAGTAAGATTCAATCAAATCCCACGCTCCATCCCTAAAACAAAGTGTAATTTTTCCTTGTCACAGAAACCGGTCGCCAATAGAAGCCTCGTCCTGTTAGCCCAACTCAGCAAAAATCCCTCAAAT
>NW_011252962.1:0-492 GCF_000146605.3 Meleagris gallopavo
GTAGATTGCAACACCCACCTTTCTTTCCTTATCTGTTCTTTCTGACTAGCCATTGACTGCAGCAGTCCAATTGTGTGATTCAACCCATCACATTTCTGTTATAATAGAAACTACTTCTGACAGTGTGGTTGTTTAGTACTGTGTGTGCTTCTGGACTCCACTATACAAAAAGGATGTTAAGATCCCTGAAAGCATCCAGAGAAGGGCAACAAAGCTGATAAAAGGGTTGGAAGGCATGTCTTGTGAGGAGAGGCTGGATACTCAGGATGCCCAGTCTGGAAGAAGCTGAGAGGCAAAACCCTTGCTCTCAGCAACTACTTGAGGAGAGGAATCAAAGAGAGGTGCTGGGCTCTCTGCTCCTGGAAACTGATGGCAGGACAGGAATGGCACAGAGCTGCACATGGGGAGCCAGACTGGGATATAATGGGGAAACCATTTCTTTATCATGAGGGTGTTCAGACACTCCAACAGGCTTCCTTGTGAAGTGGTTTG
>NW_011252963.1:0-522 GCF_000146605.3 Meleagris gallopavo
AACTGCCTTTCAGCCCAATGGGTTCTCTGGAAGCTCTGACAGGAAGATAAGCAGCTTATTAAGATCATCAGCTTAGAAGGCCATTGGATCACTGATCCCATCATCTAGTAATTGTGACCCACCATCAAAGAGATCATCCAACAGATTCACAAAGCTCTTGGAATATGACCATCTCTGAGTTCAGGGGTGTCATTCTAATGTCTCATACAGGAGAGTAATGGAGAATATATGCAAAAGTAATTAGTGGAAAGTTAATTAGTGAATTAGTGAAGTGAAAATCTCAGAAATGCGTCTAAGGATTCTTGGCTTTTTCAATATTGATATTAATAAGGCAAGAAGTTAAGCCATAATCACAGAATAACTACAAAGTTAACTCAACCGAAAACAAAACATCCAAAGTACTGAAAAGAATTAGAGCAAAAAAAGAACTAGTAATTAAAAACTTAAAACCAACAACTTATTATTTATTTGTAAATGGGAGTAAAGTGAAGAGCAGTCAGAGTCAGTGCTACTTAGATATGG
>NW_011252964.1:0-459 GCF_000146605.3 Meleagris gallopavo
AGAGAGGGAGGGCAGCGTGGGCATGAGACAGCAGAGTGATACAGGAGGGTGTGCAGGGACAAGGCTGACTGCTGTGCCCTGTCCCAGTGCCCCCAGCCTCCCTGTCGCTGCACCATTGAGGACACTGTCACCCTGCGCTGCCACCTGCTCCAGGGTGGCTAACAGGGATCGACTGTACCAGAATGGACATTTGAGATCCTGCAAGAAGATGGACAAGCAGCAGGACACGGCTGAGTTGCTCTTGTTTGACATATAGCAGAAAGATTCAGTGAAGTACAGCTGTTGATATTTGTGTCATTGTTGGCATCCAATAGGAGTGAGCCCGTGGAGCTGGTGGTGACAGGTGAGGGCACTGGGAAAGCAGATGGCCCTCGGCTGTCCCCACTGTGCCGTGTCCTATCACTGTATCCTCTCTGCACTCAGATCTCAGTTTTTCCCCTTCCAGCATTTCCCTGAGTT
>NW_011252965.1:0-479 GCF_000146605.3 Meleagris gallopavo
TTATTTTGCTGCTCTTCAGTAGCCCTATTCTTGGGCACATGGGCATCTACGTGACGCACCTTTATAACCATATTCTTTATTCGGGCAGCAATATCTTTCCACAGGTCAGCAGCCCAAATAGGTTTACCCTTTCTTTGCCAGTTGTTTTGCTCCCACTGCTGTAACCATCCCCATAGAGCATTTGCCACCATCCACGAGTCAGTGTAAACATAAAGCATTGGCCACCTCTCCCGTTCAGCAACATCCAAGGCCAGTTGGACAGCCTTTACCTCTGCAAATTGGCTTGATTCTCCTTTTCCTTCAGTGGCCTCTGCAACTTGTTGTGTGGGGCTCCACACAGCGGGCTTTCCATCTGCGGTGTTTCCCCACAATACAACACGATCCATCTGTGAATAGGGCGTATGTCTTCTCATTTTCTGGTAGTTCATTATATGGTGGGGCCTCTTTAGCACGTGATATCTCTTCTGCTGCCGGTGTTC
>NW_011252966.1:0-517 GCF_000146605.3 Meleagris gallopavo
TGTACCAAAGCCACATCTGAGAGGGTAAGAGCACCACTAAAAGTTACATTCGAGTACAGTTGATATGCACAAAAATTGCTTGTGTAAAAAAAACCAAAAAACACAAATGAAACACTACCAGCACCAAAAACAAACATTAAACCAAGCTTCACTTGAAAGCATTGGAGAGGATTGGGTTTTGAAATCAGTGGAAAGTTACAAAGATCTAAATGCTAAGATAGGCAACAAGAAGAGATTAAAGACCTCCAGAAAAACGTCAACTATCTTTCATTTTGAGAAACAAATATATACAAGAGCAGTGTCCACCTTGGTATAACAAACATGTTTCTGAGAAGTTATACTAAAAAAATCTTTAAGCCATACAACCTGTAGCAGGATTCTGTGAAATCACGTGCTTAAGCTGTAAGGCAGACATGGCACGTATTTTGTGAAAACTCCTGCAGTCAGTAATTGCTCATGGAAGTAACAAGTCAGTTTTCAGAACCATTCAAAGAATCTGTTCAAATCCAAATAATCT
>NW_011252967.1:0-483 GCF_000146605.3 Meleagris gallopavo
TATTAATATAATCAGTGTTCTATAGCATGGTAGAAGTTGTCGGTATCTTCAGTGACAATCTCAATGTACTGCGTCCCCTTCTAAAGGGCACCGATCCTGCCGCCTGCGTTTCGGTGACAACAGAGCAGCAGCATCTTACTGAAACTCTTGGGCATCTTATTGCGACACAGGCCATTGATCGCTGTGAGCCATCTCTCCCCATAGATATCACTATCCTAAGTGGCCACGGGCAACTGCTGGGTGCACTGACACAGTGCAAAAAGAAAAAGGGGGAGAGACCAGACATAAAGGTGCTGGAACGGCTGTTTATGAGCTTTTCAAGGATACGTAAGACATAATCTGTGTTTCCGTTAACAGCACTTCAGAACAAAGTGCATGCTTGATAGAATGACTAAGTGTCTCCTTGCCATGGGACCCCAAGAGCTGGATCTCCTGGGTTCCCAGGCAATAGGAAATGCTTCAGCGGGATGGAATCAAACATGC
>NW_011252968.1:0-502 GCF_000146605.3 Meleagris gallopavo
TCTTTCTTGAGAACAAAGGCTTGCAGAGTTAAAAATGTTAATATATTTAAACACTTTTGCCCACTGTTCTTTTATTACTCCAAGATTTCTGGAGAGAAAAAGGTATCTTGTTGTATTATTTTATTATCTACATTAATGAAATTTGCATTTAAGACTACAGCCTGAAACTTCTGTGAAGGAGAATGATTTCTAAATGAGCGCTTACTGGTTCCCATGGATGATGTTTAACTAATAGTGCTCTGATGACACAGAGCCAGCTCAATAGTCCACTGGAATCATCAAATCTGGAATAATATATATTTAAGTCCACAGATTTTGGAAGGATACAATAGCCACACATATAGCATCTTGAATTCAGCAGAAATTTTGAAGAGCTGAGAGCAGATTCTTCTATCCTATGTCTCAGTTCTGATTTCTTCCTCTCTTTGAGAAGGGGTTCAGTTTTCTCATTCTCAGCTCTAACTGATGTAAGTCAGCTTTAAGAGCTGTCAAAAGAGCAAAG
>NW_011252969.1:0-504 GCF_000146605.3 Meleagris gallopavo
CTCAGCCTGTCTTCATGGTGGAGTTGCTCCAGTCCTCTAATCACCTTCTGGACCCTCTCCAACAGCTCTACATCTTTCCCGTAATTGGGTGCCCCAGCCCTGAACACAGGTCTCCAGGTGGGGTCTCACAAGGGCAGGGTAGAGAGGGACAACCACCTCCCCATCCATGCTGGCCACCTCTCTTCTGATGGAGTCTAGGGTACCATTGACCTTCCAAGCTGCAGGAGCACACTGATGGTTCATGTTTACATTTCCATCCACCAGGACACCCACCACCTTCTCCACAAGGAGATCCTCTCCCAGTCTGTATACGCATTTGGGGTTACTCCGACCCAAGTGCAAAACCTCGCACTCTGCCATGTTGAACCTCATTATGTTCACACAGGCCCAGCTTTTGAGTTTGTCAAAATCCCTCTGGATGGCTTCCTTCCTTCTAACATGTCAGCTACACCACTCAGCTTTGTGTCATCGGCAAACTTGCTGAGGTACACTCAAGCCCACGGT
>NW_011252970.1:0-366 GCF_000146605.3 Meleagris gallopavo
AAAGGTCAGAGCTCGTGTCCAAAAATGCAAAACACGGCAACACTCACTCAAGTTACAGGAAAGAGATGGGTGACATTTTAACCCTTGTACTCAAATCTACTAACAGGACCAGGAAAAAATAATAATAATACCATGAAGAAATAAGCAGTAGGAATATTGCATCAGGACAAACAAAGAAGTTCTCAAAGCTACCTAAAAATACAATATTTGTAGTGTGAGGCTTCTTGCATATACATTTTCATATTTTCCATCTCAGCTGAAAAGTTTCAAGACCTTTTGGTTAATCAAAAACAAAGTATTCCCTCTCCCAGTTTCTTGGCACTTGTTCCATACTTGATTACTGAATCACAGGGCAGAGAGGCACAA
>NW_011252971.1:0-450 GCF_000146605.3 Meleagris gallopavo
GGCAGGTTTATACATGCAGGGGGTGGTCCGCCGCTGCTCCTGGCTCCGCCGCCTCGGAGTCAGATCGCCGCTGCCACGCGGAGGGCAATGGCGGCCGGCAGTGCTCTCTACTGGTGCTACCCCTCAAGCCGACCGATTCCCTGCTGCAGTGCGGAACGCGTCCGCTCCGTGCCGAGTACGTCGGCAAAACGAATGGCAGAATGATATGGCTTGGAAGTTCTCTCTGAAGACCATCTAGCCCACACCCCTGCTAAAGCAGGTTCCCAGGTGGTGGGCTACCCAGGAAAGCGTCCAGCCTGGTCCCCTCCTCCTGATACCCTCAAGAAAGATTTCCTGATGTTCGCATGGCATTTCCTGTGTTCCCGTGTGTACCCGATGCCCCTTAATTCTGTCACTGGGCACCAGCAAAAAGAGCCTGGCCCCACCCACTCGACTACTGCCCATTAGATA
>NW_011252972.1:0-306 GCF_000146605.3 Meleagris gallopavo
GGGGCATCCACGTACTGCAGTGAAGTTCCACCATGGGATGGAGGAGCCCAAATCTCAGGCTCACAAGCTGACCGGTTCTCAAAAATCATTGGGCTGCTCTCACAAGCCTGGGTAACACTGTCCAGGTGAACTGAATTTTATTTTCTTTGTTTGTTTGTTTGTTTGTTTTTCCTTCTCCCCATATTGGGGTTTTCTTACGCAAAGGCAAATAATTTTAGACTTTCTTTGTTGAAACCAGGCAGAAAAAAAGTAGTACTTCAAATCCAGGTCGGCAAACCCCGCTTACTTATTCCTTACCTTTTTTTT
>NW_011252973.1:0-453 GCF_000146605.3 Meleagris gallopavo
TAGTGATCATGAGATGGTGGAGTTCAAGATCCTGAGCGGAAGAAGCAAAGCAATAAGAAGGATTGCTACCCTGGACTTTAGGAGAGCCAACTTCGATCTCTTCCGGGACCTACTTGGAGCTATCCCGTGGGCTCGGGTGTTAGAAGGTAAGGGGGCCTCTGAGAGCTGGTCAGCATTTAAACAGCTCTTCTTCCAAGCTCAGGATCGGTGCGTCCCTGTGAACAAGAAATCGGGAAAAGGTGGCAGGAGACCTTTGTGGATGAGCAAGGAGCTCATGCGCAATCTCGAAGGAAAGAAGAAGGTCCATGAAATGTGGAAAAAAGGGTCTGATCTCTTGGGAAGAATATAGGAATGTAGTCAGGGCCTGCAGGGATGCAATGAGGAAGGCTAAAAGGCCCATTCTGGAATTGAATCTGGCTAAAGTGATAAAGGATAATAAAAAAAGGCTTACTT
>NW_011252974.1:0-459 GCF_000146605.3 Meleagris gallopavo
CCCAGGGTTGTCCAAAAATATCGAATTTTCTTGCAGGAATACCAGTTTACTCCCCCCAAATAGGACATTTCCTCTCCGATATGACAGTTTTCCTGACAGAAAATTTGAAAATTTCCCCCAGAAACACTAGCTTTCTCCCAGAATTAGGACATTTCCTGCCAGAAATAACACTTTTCTAGCCCAAAGTAGGACATTTTCTCCCAGAATTACCAGTTTTCTCACCCAAAATACGATCTTCCTGCCAGAAATGCCAGATTTCTCACCCAAGTAGGACATTTCCTCCCAGAAATGCCTCTTTTCTCAAGAAAAAGATGACATTTCCTGCCAGAAATGCCAGATTTCTCCCCCGAAAATATGACATTTTCTCCCAAAAAATACCACTTTCTCACACAAGCATATGACAATTTCTCCCAGAAATGCCTGCTTCTCCCCCAGAATACGACATTTCTCCCAGGACTA
>NW_011252975.1:0-479 GCF_000146605.3 Meleagris gallopavo
AAGAAATACTCCTTTCCTTCCCTAAATGGGACATATGCACCCACAAAGACCACGACTCCGAGAAATTCCTCCCAGTTCCTCCCAATTACACTCCATTACATTCCTCATCATGACACTTACTCCCAGACTTTTGGCATTTTACTGCGGAAAGACCATTTCGATCCAGAATATATGCCATTGGCCCTCACAAACACCGATTGCCTCACAAAGATGTGGCACATCCCACCAGAAAGACCATTTCTAGCCCCCAAAAGATGGCATTTACTCCCAGAAACACCAGCTTTCTCACACATTCCTCACCTTTTTCCCCCCCCACATAAGACCTTTTCACCCAGAAATGACAGTTCTCTTAGGAATACCTCCCAATTCCCCCTAATCTGCTACACCACACTCCGCACTATGACACTTTCTCCCCAAACTAGGACACTTTCTCCCAGAAAAGGCCGCTTTTTTCCCCCCAAAGTACACCGTTGGCTTCC
>NW_011252976.1:0-541 GCF_000146605.3 Meleagris gallopavo
CAATATAGGGCCTGTTAGTCTTGACTCTTACCAACAAGAGGAGACTGAAAACATAATATTAAAAGGATCAGAGGAAAGAAGGAGTCCAAGGTCTGTCTTAGCTATGTTTCAGCTGGTAAACCTGCCTTTTGGAGATTAAGACAAATTCTCAGCAGTATTACCTGCTTTCCTTCTGCCGTTTACCTCAATTCATTCTAGTAAGAAAATAAAGGAAGAGTTGTGGTCTGAGAAGACATTACATCGGTCAGGTATTCAGAAAAAAGTCTATATATGCAAATATTCTACAACATCCTGACCGTAAGTCTCTATATACATTCAGGTAAGGTGGGTAGAATAATTTCCCCCATAACAGGAAGACTCCATGAAAAAGTTAGTGATTTTTAGAATAAAAATGGAAAAAGATTCAAAGAATTAAACACTCATGCTTTCATGGACTACCTATACATTCACAAATTATACATTTCTGTCTTGTTTGAAAATTTATGTGTTTTACCAAATGCCTTGAATTCATTAGCTTATGATCCAATTTTAGAACATAATT
>NW_011252978.1:0-373 GCF_000146605.3 Meleagris gallopavo
GAAGCACCTCCCAGGATCGCTGCTGAGAAACATCTCTCTCCCCACCCTTCTTGGAGCACCTTTGCAAGGGGAGGAATAAGACAGACGTGCTGATTGGGATGCAGGAGATCTTTGGTGAGTGAATATTTGGAAACAAGCTCACTGCAAGGGGAGGCCTTGCTGCCAGAAGGACCAAGGAGTCTGCGCTGCGTGACCATGGCTGCCATGCCTCCAGCTGTCCTTCTGCCTTATCCACAGGCAGCATAGGGCCAGTGGGTCCTCCCTAGGCTGGTTCTCTGTCATAAGAGAAAAAGTTGTGGCCGTCAGTTGAGGTATCAGGTGAATGGGAAAAAGGGTCCTGTCACTGCCATTGATAAGAAGAGAGTAAGGAGGA
>NW_011252979.1:0-489 GCF_000146605.3 Meleagris gallopavo
CAGGAATCACTCACCCCATTCTAAGGGCTCACCCCACACCCCAAAGGAAGCAGTCTCCAGATTCACATGCTGCTCTTACACCTAGCAGTCCTTCAGCGCACTTGGGATCCCCCAAAAAGAGAAGATCACAGCCCTGAAAGAAAAAAGAAACCACTTACCCCATTCCAAGGACCAATACTCCCCCACACTCTCAAGTGAAGGAAGCAGCTTCCAGGTCCAAATACCTACCAGCCCTTAAGTACGCTCAGGGTTCCCTGCTAAAAAACAGAGAGAGCAGCTCCACAATGGAGGAAGAAAAAAAAAATAAAAAAAATACAACTACAACTCCATCACCAAAGAACAAGGCATACTCCAAAGGAAGCACTCCCCAGGTTCAGATGCTGCCCCTACTCTTCCCAGCCCTTACATGGGATCAGGGAGGGGTGGAGCCTGGCTCTGCCCCACTCCACAGCCAAACTGCCCCCAGCTGTGCTCGCAGGGCTGCACCCC
>NW_011252980.1:0-500 GCF_000146605.3 Meleagris gallopavo
AAGTGCGAATTCAGCCTTCTGCACTACCTGCGAGTGGGGGTTTTTTTCTGCGCAGTCCTGAAAGGATCTCTCCCCACTTTCTGAAACGCTCTCCCTGAGAGCACTACAGCTGTCGCTCCTCGAACTTGCAAATGCCTTATTAGAGCTTGTTTTCCCTTCCACTCTTTTCCTGTCTGAATGCAGATGTGTAGCAGTGGAAAACCTCACTAGCATGAATTGTGGCTCGAAATAAAGGCAGAGACATAGTATTCAGAGGTAGGCGTAGTGCATTCTGCATGTAGCCAAGGCGAAGTGTAAACCGCTCCCTTCCGATGTGCGGAGAGTAACCCGATCACTCGTCGGAGCAAAGCAGCCGGCTGAAGTGGCCCGTTCTCGGCAAGCGAGAAACACGAGACCGCTGCTGACGGCTGAAAGCGGAGTTCGGGGAGAAAGGCGATTTCTCGGCCAGCTACGGCAAAGTCTCCGGAGCGGTTCAGCGCGAATGCCGCTTTCTACGCGTG
>NW_011252981.1:0-448 GCF_000146605.3 Meleagris gallopavo
CACTTCGCCTTGGCTACATGCAGAATGCACTACGCCTACCTCTGAATACTATGTCTCTGCCTTTATTTCGAGCCACAATTCATGCTAGTCAGGTTTCCACTGCTACACATCTGCATTCAGAGAGGAAAAGAGTGGAAGGGAAAACCCTCTCCAATAAGGCATTTGCAAGTTCGAGGAGCGACAGCTGTAGTGCTCTCAGGGAGAGCGTTTCAGAAAGTGGGCACAGAGCCTTTCAGGGCTGCGGAGAAAAACCCCCACTCGCAGGTAGTGCAGGAGGCTGAATTCGCACTTGTCGGCATCGGAATCGCACTGCTTCGCTCTCACGCGCAGAAAGCGGCATTCGCGCTGAACCGCTCCGGAGACTTTGCCGTCGCTGGCCGAGTAATTGCGTTTCTCCCCGAATCCGCTTTCAGCCGTCAGCAGCCGTCTCGTGTTTCTCGCTTGCCGA
>NW_011252982.1:0-351 GCF_000146605.3 Meleagris gallopavo
ATATCTTTCACGTCTGACAAACGGAGGCACTGAGAACAACAAGAAGCCGTGTCTGTGCTCACCAAGGACTCACCTCAGCAGCAGCAGCAGCTCTCACAGAAGCCTTCTTCAGTTGCACTCTTCTCTCTTTTCGTTGTCTTCTTGCTATAAAGCAAGAATAAAACGGAATTCATTTTGTCAGCAGCAAAACTGCAGAAACAGGGGTACCATAAAAACAGATGGCAGAAAGCAGACAAAGGAATTGGAAGCCTCTCAGTGAATGACAGTTCCAGTGGAAAGGTGCAGAAGACCAGTGTCAACGGTTTACGGGCTGGTTCGGCCCGGTTCCGTGACTAGAGGGCGGAGGGATCC
>NW_011252983.1:0-392 GCF_000146605.3 Meleagris gallopavo
TCTCAAGTGAAGGAAGCAGCTTCCAGGTCCAAATACCTACCAGCCCTTAAGTACGTTCAGGGTTCCCTGCTAAAAAACAGAGAGAGCAGCTCCACAATGGAGGAGAAAAGAAAAAAAAAAATAACACTCACTCCATCACCAAAGAACAAGGCATACTCCAAAGGAAGCACTCCCCAGGTTCAGATGCTGCCCCTACTCTTCCCAGCCCTTACATGGGATCAGGGAGGGGTGGAGCCTGGCTCTGCCCCACTCCACAGCCAAACTGCCCCCAGCTGTGCTCGCAGGGCTGCACCCCGCCCCAGGTGCGGGTTCCACAAAAACAGGAGGGCAAGGGAATGCCCAGGCAAAGGCAAGGGCCAAGAGAACATGGAAGGAAATGCCAAGGATGACGG
>NW_011252984.1:0-445 GCF_000146605.3 Meleagris gallopavo
TCCGCACTGAATGTTTTTCCCGCGTTGGGGGTAATGTTTGTTTCACTATTTTTAACTCCTGTCCGTAATAAAAAATGCATCACACTGCGGCTGCGGGCTCCCCTTCAACCGCACCGAAAGGGAGCGCTTCGCACGCACGCACTCACAGCACCACACACGCACCCTTCGTGGCCACACGCACCGGTGCACGAGGCAATGTTTGTGTGCCAATTAACAATGTTTCTTCACTTTTTTTCACAAAAACTTCACCACGTTGGCGCAAAATGTATGTTCGTAAACGTTTTTAACACTTTTTGCACACTCACTAAGTAAGTTTTTTTTGTAAAACACTTTAATCACAAGGAACTCACGGAAAGGCGTCCGCTTGCTACCTTAGACAGTTCGCCTCTCGCAAGCTCCACTTCCTTGTTTTTTTTTTTTTCTAGCACTGTTATTCATTAGTAAT
>NW_011252985.1:0-392 GCF_000146605.3 Meleagris gallopavo
GCACTTGGGATCCCCCAAAAAGAGAAGATCACAGCCCTGAAAGAAAAAGAAACCACTTACCCCATTCCAAGGACCAATAGTCCCCCACACTCTCAAGTGAAGGAAGCAGCTTCCAGGTCCAAATACCTACCAGCCCTTAAGTACGCTCAGGGTTCCCTGCTAAAAAAGAGAGAGACCAGCTCCACAATGGAGGAAGAAAAAAAAAATAACACTCACTCCATCACCAAAGAACAAGGCATACTCCAAAGGAAGCACTCCCCAGGTTCAGATGCTGCCCCTACTCTTCCCAGCCCTTAAATGGGATCAGGGAGGGGTGGGAGCCTGGCTCTGCCCCACCTCCACAGCCAAAACTGCCCCCCACGCTGTGCTCGCAGGGCTGCCACCCCGCCCCA
>NW_011252986.1:0-315 GCF_000146605.3 Meleagris gallopavo
CAAAGAAAATCTAACCAAGCTGAAGAGAACAGTGGAAAGCAAAGAAAAAAACCATAAGGAAACTAAAGAAAAACAAAAGAAAGCAAAGGAAAACAGCGACATTCAAAACAAAAACAAACAAAAACTAAAAACAAAAAAGTAAAAATTAAATAAAAAGGACAAAAACAAAACAAACAAAAAAAAACAAGAAGAAAACAAGAAAACCTAAAAAAGACAAAGAACAAAGAAAGAGTTAAAAAAACCGAAGAATACAAAAGGAGACAAACCAGGCAAAACAAATAAAACATAGAAAAGAAAAACATGACAAAAAAGAAA
>NW_011252987.1:0-445 GCF_000146605.3 Meleagris gallopavo
ATAGCAGAGAAAAACAGAATACTTGTGGCAAGTATGCTTAAGTAATGGAGACCATATTATGAAGAGTCAGAATGAAGCAAATAGCTACTGAGCTCCATGAGTTTTCTTAAATGTAAGACCTGGGCCTGCAGATACACCTCACCCTATCGCCAGCTATGTAGCTTATAGGGCTGGGGGAATAGGACCCATGGAGTGAAGTGAACCCCTTGTAATTCCCATTAAATCTCTAAGTGAGCTCCTCACAGTCTTCACAAAAGTAACTTGCAACAAGCATTACAGGAAGGAGGGACCCATGATGTGCCATTATCTGTTCCATTAGATTTAACAGTGCTTAAATCACTAATTAGAGGAGCCTCAACTATCCTTATCCAGTTTCTGAAGTTAAAGCAGATTGGAAGAAAAGACAAATTACCTCCAGAACTTGCTCCCCATATAACTCGCCTGT
>NW_011252988.1:0-483 GCF_000146605.3 Meleagris gallopavo
GAGGTGTCAACAGAGTTTGGGCATCCAAGTTAAGCACCACCATTCCCTATACAGCCAGTAGAAAGCAGGAGAGTCGGAAAATCAGTTTTGGAAGATTGAAGTGCTTCAACAAGTTGCTGGCTTTGCTATTGTCTGTGTACAGAATGAACAGCAGCAAATTAAATGTATTGCCTCCTTTGTGACATGAAAAATGACGTTTCCATCTGCAAACTGCCTCCTGCCAGTGGCTCCTACAACACTGTGATTCCTAAGTTCTGCCTGGGAATCACTTGAGAGAGCATTTAGATCTGGGCCATGACAAAGCATGTCTGTGGAGCTGCTCAGCACTCCTGCTCACTATTTGGGTTGTGGGGAGAAGCACCATCTTTGCATGGAAGTAAAGAGAAGCATACGAAGAAGATAGCATGAAATGATATTTAAGGGTGGGTTAGGAAATGCTATTTCCTTTAACACGTCACCAGTATTTCCATGGACATCACCAAT
>NW_011252989.1:0-473 GCF_000146605.3 Meleagris gallopavo
TCTATAAGTATCTGCATAGCCAGCATTACTCTGGATTGCTCAACATCACTTCTGCTTTTTACTTTAAAAAAACATTTTTATTGCAGATTTTTTTTAGAATAGGCATGACATATGGAAGAAGTGTAAAATTGTAGTTTATCAATAACCTTTAATACTGTGTTACAATATTTAATCTTCTAGAGTGATGACCGTCTAACTGCACTGGGGGAAAGAGGAGGAAGCAGTTGTCTGCTCAACCAAGAGACAGTAAGTGTTATGTAATTTTTGTCAGTATCTCTTTACCTGTCACACTGGATCCGTGTCTTTGAAAGCGTTGTGTTTTTTAGCATGAATTTAGGATTTTTTTTGCCACCCTAGATTTTCCTTGTCAATGTGTTCATAACCATCTTACTGGTGGTTTTACATCATTTCTCAAAAATGATTTTTGAAATGTTGATGGATATAGTATTTTTTTTTTTTGTCTTGTAATTTGT
>NW_011252990.1:0-532 GCF_000146605.3 Meleagris gallopavo
TTGGGGAGAAAACGGGGTGTAGATGGGAGCAAATGTCCTGTTGAGGAGTGTCCAGCAGTATTTTGAGAGAAAAGGGAAGGTACTTGTCAGAAAAGTGCTCTTTCTGGGAGAGAGCAGCATAGTTGGTTGGAAAATGCCACCCATTTGTGAGAAAGCTGCTTTGTTTCCGGGAGGAAATAGCATTCTTTGGGGAGAAGATGTCCTCTTTTGGATGGAAAAGTAGTAGTTGTGGGAGAAGCTGTCCAATGTTTGGGCCCAAGGTAGCATTACTGGGAGGTAATGTCATTGTATTGGAGAAGGGTGGTATTCCTTGGGGAGAATGTGTTCTTTTTGGAAGCCAACGGTGTACTTTGGGGGGAAAAAAGCGTCCTTTCTGGGAGAAAGTGTCCTAGTTTGGGGAGAAAGTGTCATAGTGCGGAGTGTGGTGTAGCAGATTAGGGGGGAATTGGGAGGTATTCCTAAGAGAACTGTCATTTCTGGGTGAAAAAGGTCTTATGTGGGGGAAAAAGTGAGGAATGTGTGAGAAAGCTGG
>NW_011252991.1:0-406 GCF_000146605.3 Meleagris gallopavo
TGGGATGGGATAAGTATATGGAATGGACATGGGATGGATGCAGATATGGGGGAGGTGATGGAAAGAGGATGTGGGGGTATGGATATGGGATGGATTTGAGATGGCTGTGGGGTGGATATGATAGATATGGGATGGGATAAAGTTATGGGAGATGGATATGGGATGGGGCTGTAGCGGTTACGGGCCATAGGGCTGTGGGGCCAGGATGCTGCAGTGACCTCTGTCCCCAAAGTTTACCCCCTGTGTGACACGAGGAGCCCCACAGCCACTCCTCTGCCCTTTATTATTTACATGGGGTGGGGTCATTCCTGTTATCAAAGAATAAACCTTATACAAAGTAGGTGTCACCCCCACCTGTCGGCACTCAGTCCAGTTTCCTGGAGCATCACAGTAGATCTCAGAATAG
>NW_011252992.1:0-506 GCF_000146605.3 Meleagris gallopavo
AGTACTCAGATGCAGAGAGCAAACAGTGTCAGTCTGTGAGGAAGAGAGTAGCTTATCTTTGTCTGAAACAGATCCATGGACAATATGTCAACATCCATACATATATAACTCTGAGGACACATTCAGGGTTTGGCTTCCTGAGGTGTAGTTTTGGAAGTTGAGGTATGAAAGGCAGTTTTCTGCAGTAAAAGTAACTTCTATAAGAAGATAAATAAAAGCCCTGTAGTTTTGCTGCTTGTAGAACAGTAATTGCAATGCTTTGGTGAAGTTTCAAATAGTGTTGTGTTACCATGGTGCGCATATGAACAAAAGTGTTGTCGTCAGGGTGCTGTAGCCAAATTATTGCCACTCTGTTTTTTTCAGTATTCAGTTTAGAAAGATGTACTTTTTAATGTTTTAACTGTAAGGTTTTAATTAGGGTCATTTTAAGTTACGGTAAGGTAAAAACAAAAGACCAAGTGATCATATGCAAATTCACATGTAGTATGAACTGAATAGATAGCAGT
>NW_011252993.1:0-478 GCF_000146605.3 Meleagris gallopavo
TTCTAGGTTTTTTGGATACAGCTGTAACTCCTTTCTCTCCCTGAGAAACATAAGATCTGTGCCTCTCTTCCAGTGTTAGAAAAGACCCGAGGCACAGTGGAAAGGAGGTCAGATAGTGTTTCTTCTGCTGCATGTTTTCTTCCTCACAAAGTGCAAACAGTCACGTCTTGGAGGTTTGAGAATAATTCTCTGAATTTAGTGACAAAAGCTTCTGTTAAAGCCTTCATTCTTACTTTCACATTTTGAATTTTAACTTCTGCCTGAGTGCCTTCTGGACTCTCATCTTCAGCACTGCTGCCAGTGCCCCAGGCAGATGCAGAAGGAGCCTGCAGAGGTTGTGCTGTAGTTTCTCCCAGGAGTTGGTTGATTTTCCAAAGTGTCACACGTTCACTTTCCAATTCAGTCTCACCTTCGATGCCTACTGCAAAGAACAAAAAGTAGTAGGAAACAGATGATGAGGTAGCTTAATACGGAGACG
>NW_011252994.1:0-414 GCF_000146605.3 Meleagris gallopavo
ACGCAGTGTGCAGTGGTGGTTCCCCTTGTCACGGAAAAGAAACCTTGCTGTTTCCAGCATGAACTAACAGGCTCCGTTGAGTCAGTCGTGCCAGGACTTCCAGCCCTTTCCCTGAGATGGATGGACTCCCCTGCCCCTTCCTTTGGGTACCATGTTGTGTCGTTTCTGGCACAACCAGCGCAGATATCAGAGTTGGAAGGTGTCCTTTAGAAGGGTTTAGTTAGAAAAAGCACTCTGTGCCTTGGTGTTTGGCACCCTGAGAAAATGACCTGGAAGTGGAAAACAGCACTGCACGTCTCCGTTTCTCTCCTGCCATGCGCAGGAACCGCACCTCTCAGCAACAAGGCGCTGCTGGACAACACGTTCCTGACAATAAGGCAGTCTCTTTCTTGTGGCTGATCTGTCTCTCTGTGC
>NW_011252995.1:0-456 GCF_000146605.3 Meleagris gallopavo
AAACTTCCTGCAAAACTTCAGCAACACAAACTTGCCCTTTTATGAAAGTTAATAAAATAATGTGGGCATCTCTGTCTCCTGGGAGACCCATGGCAGTACTTCATACAAACCCTCCCAGATTTACCTGAGTGAGTTTATGACTACAAAGGTAATACGGACAAACTCACCTGGATCTAAAGTAGCATTGGGAATTTGGGGAATTTGAAGAGGACATTGAAGGCAAATATAGATAAGATGTTGAAAATTATTTTCATTTATTAATATGGAATTTATGGAATTTATGGACTTGTGTCAGGGACTTGTGAATGTATGGACTTATGGAATGTGTGAAGGAATATGTTCTTGAATAATTATATAAGCTGGCACTGATTCAAACAACAACAAAAAAAGAAGTTGGGTGACTTTAATTCAAATGAAAGTTAAACAAATATATGTCATAAACCATCATTTTTACTT
>NW_011252996.1:0-449 GCF_000146605.3 Meleagris gallopavo
CAAACACGGGGAACTGCACCACACTGCTTCTAAAGAGAGGAAGGAAGAAACGGTGCTGGGAACGGGCAGCCAAGGTTTGCAGAGAGGTTCCAGGTTGTGCCAGAGATAGGATTATCAGAGTGCTGAGACATTACTTATCACTAAAGGAAACATTTGGGAGCATATTCACAACATCTGCAAAAATTAGAATTACTGGGCTCAGTTAGTTTTCCTATGGCTCAGCTGGAGGAGGCAGGTGCCCTCAGACATCAGCTCAGGGGGTTCAGCGGAGACACCTGCACAGTGCTGGGATAATTCTGATGGAAACAATGTCTTCAGATACCACAGTTAAACCCATCCAAAAGTAGCGTGCAGAGTCTTGGTTCTTGATCACCACTTCTTCCCCACCTTCACTACTCCAAGCAGCTAGAACAACTTCTCAGAAGAAATCCAGAGCAGCAGAGACCTGG
>NW_011252997.1:0-392 GCF_000146605.3 Meleagris gallopavo
AGTGAAATGTGTTCATTTCCTGTCGTTTCTCCTGTTGAAAAATAAAAAGCAAAAAATAACCAAAAAAAAGAATGATGCGCTCCATACTGTACAGTTGATATTGTAAGTGTAGAGTTAATCAATGGGTGCACATCTTGTCCCAGCACCTTGCCAACTGCAGCTTGCAGTCACAAGAAGTGGAGACACAGAGAAATGCTATGGGTTTATTTTTGAAAGGCCAGCAATTTTGTAGTAGAATGCATCATTTATGTAGTAGTAGCTGAAGAAATAAGTGGTAATGCTCACAAGCAGATATTGGGAAGTAGCTTATGCATAACCACAGCAGTGCACAATTATCTGGCTACTTACCTCATCCCATTTGTCACTCCCAGTCACACGCATCATTTCTCTCA
>NW_011252998.1:0-483 GCF_000146605.3 Meleagris gallopavo
AAAATTATTGTTCATCAGCTTCCAAATTTTTATATGTATGAACCTGTCGATTTTCAAACGAAGTCAATCTTGGAAACAGTATGGTAATACCTGAGGTAGTTGTCTGACGCGACGGTTGAGTGCGGTCCAATGGCTCAGTAAGATGGCCACCGAGCGAACACGGAAATCCCGGCTTTTTTACTGTAACGATCGCAATGACCTCTGTGAAGAAGCATTCCAGATCGCGGCTGTAGAAGAGCGGACCGTAGAAAGGTAAGAGAGTCTCATTAAGACTCCCGAAAACCCTCACTACGATGATTAACGACAGAGGGGTTTCGTCGGTAAGAATCCGGAATGTCCCATGGATCTCTAAGGTCATGGAAGAGATGCTTGTTTGGTTATTGCTACTTAACAAGGTTGCACTAGGAGAATAAGAAGCTTGATGTTCTATTTCTTCACTTTGATGTTTGAGATATCGATATGTTGCCTTCATTCCCTCTCCAC
>NW_011252999.1:0-465 GCF_000146605.3 Meleagris gallopavo
TCCAGAACTGCCTCCTAAGGGACCCTCTCAACCACGGTCCGAAAGAGGCCAAGGTCTGCCCTCTGGAAGTCCAAGGGGGCAGCAGTTCTGCTGACTCTCGCCCGTGGTTCAACAAGGATCGGAAAATACAGTATCTTGTGATCACTTTGCCAACTCCCACCCAGCCGCTCCCTCCCTCCTCCTCCTCCTCCCCAGCAGGAGAGCAGGAGATAAGGGAATGAAAAGCTCACGGGGCGAGACAGACAGGGAGATCTCTTAACAGTTACTCTGATGGACAAAAGAGACTCAAGATGGGAAAAGTTGAATTAATTTATTCTGAGTTTGTTGTTGGTTGTTGTTTTTTTTGTTAGACGCATGTGTTATCTCCTCCCCCTCTCCTGGAGCGCATGGCCACATCATGCCTTGCCTTGTAGTCACAGAGCCGGGGGCCGGATGTGCCGCGCTGTTAGTAGGTAGGTAGGGTAA
>NW_011253000.1:0-428 GCF_000146605.3 Meleagris gallopavo
CGAGGCCATTTTCCCTCGTCCTGTCACCTGTCACTGCCCGTAAGTCCAGACTGGAATGAAGCAATGTTTTTTGACAAACTTCATGATAACTTTTTTTCTAATTCATATCTCATGGCGTACAGTGTCACACACAACCAGGTGGGACAGTCAAACACAAGATGAGCAACAAGGCTTATCTCTGCTTAGCCTTTGAGGAACTTTATTTCTCTCAGTCGTCACCTAAGAAATCCCTGATAAGCTTCAGCAGGAAGAGGGATTATCTGACAGGCAAGAGACTACCTGAGTTTCTGATCTCGGATCATAAGAAAATTCAAAATCCTAAAGCATCTCAGTATTAAAACCTTCATCATATCCATCAAATATGCTCAAAGTCTTGGCTCACAAGCATTTGAAGCATTTGAGGCCATTTGAAGCATCTCTTCAAGCAC
>NW_011253001.1:0-430 GCF_000146605.3 Meleagris gallopavo
ACACCTAAAGATCGATAAAACGAAAATTAAAAAGGGGAAAAATCGATAAGAAATAAAACACGAGGAATGAATGAATGAATGAATGAATGAATGAATGAATGAATGAATGAATGAATGAATGAATAAATAAATAAATGAGCGAGCGAGCGAGCGAGCGAGCCGATAAATAAGCAAGCAAATAAATAAATAAATAACAACAATAAGTAACAATAAAAACAACATTTAAAAAACAAAGAGACAAATACGCGGGCACGTAAAATAAATAAAAAAATAAAAAATTGAAATGAACAAATAACGAAATTATAAACAAACAGACAAACACGTGGACGCATAAACGAAAATGATAAAAGAATAAAATGAAAAATAAATAAAAATAACGAAAAAAAGTTAAAAAAATAAAAAATAAAAAAACGATTAAAAATGCAGGAAG
>NW_011253002.1:0-449 GCF_000146605.3 Meleagris gallopavo
AAGAGATGGGAGTGCAGGGAGACAGCGAGATGCCCTCAGCCAGCATTTGTTGGGGGCATGTGCTGGGGGACAGGGAAGCCGCTGGAATTGGAGTTTCTCTCCTCTCCGAGCTGCTTCCCTGGGCCTTGGCTGTTCCCAGCAAGGAACACTTTGCTTGCAGGAGCCTGTGGGCTTTGTGGACGTGGCCACGTATTTCAGCAGGGAGAGAACCTGGCAGCAGGTTCTTTTAACTTAACTAGCTTGTAGGTATGGTGAGATATTTCCTTTATTGGAATCTAAATGGAAATCACAATGAGTTGGACGGCCTACTGCTTTTCTTCTCCAGTGCCAGAGAAGTCCATATATCCCGGCAGCGCTAAAAGGTCGTCCTACGGCCCCAGCGCTGCGGAAGGCACTTCTGCCCAACACCGTGACGTCTCGACCACCCAACGCAGCTTAAAGCCACTGTG
>NW_011253003.1:0-438 GCF_000146605.3 Meleagris gallopavo
CCCGTGGAGCTGGTGCTGACAGGTGAGAGTATTGGGCACAATGGGTGGCTTGATCCCAGAGGATCAAGTCCCGTCTCTTCTCCTCCCTGCACACAAGTCATAACTTCAGCCCCTCAGCAGTTCCCTGAGCCCATGTCACATGGGAGAATGGGGACCAATCTGACCCCCCAGAGCTGGAATGATGATTCTGGTGCTGCATGCCTCCTGCACAGCGCTGAGCACTCAGCCCCTGTCCAGCTCCAGGATCCCACTGGTGGGGCACAGCCACCTTCATCTACTTAGGGAGGAACGCAGCCCATGCTGGCACCTATAGGTGCTCCTACCACTCAAGGACCACAGAAGAGAATTAGTCAGAGACCCACATTTGTGTGCCCCCAGTCGTCCCCTGTGAGTGGCAATGTCACTGCGTCCCTGCCCTGTGCTGAGGACACCCAAACA
>NW_011253004.1:0-339 GCF_000146605.3 Meleagris gallopavo
GAGAAGCGCAGGCAGAGAAGCGCAGGCAGAGAAGCGCAGGCAGAGAAGCGCAGGCAGAGAAGCGCAAGCGAAGCAGCGCAGGCAAAGAAGAGAGCATCAGGTGACCTTGCCGGGAGTTATATCTCCTCGCTGACCGCAAAGCCCCCTGGGGAAACTGCTGCTCTTCTCCGCTGGACAGGCACCCGGAACTTGAGCATCAGCAGTCAAACCCCCAGTGCATTGCATGATGTTATGATGTGGAATACCGATAATGAAAAATCATGAAACCATGACATTCCACCCCTTATTCCACATCACTACATCATGCTTAATACTATACAAACAAATATAAACACACGC
>NW_011253005.1:0-424 GCF_000146605.3 Meleagris gallopavo
TTCCACTGCGACACATCTGCATTCAGAGAGGAAAAGAGTGGAAGGGAAAACAAGCTCTAATAAGGCATTTGCAAGTTCGAGGAGCGACAGCTGTAGTGCTCTCAGGGAGAGCGTTTCAGAAAGTGGGGAGAGATCCTTTCAGGACTGCGCAAAAAAACCCCCACTCGCAGGTAGTGCAGGAGGCTGAATTCGCACTTGTCGGCATCGGAATCGCACTCCTTCGCTCTCACGCGTAGAAAGCGGCATTCGCGCTGAACCGCTCCGGAGACTTTGCCGTAGCTGGCCGAGAAATCGCGTTTCTCCCCAAATGCCGCTTTCAGCCGTCAGCAGCGGTCTCGTGTTTCTCGCTTGCCGAGAACGGGCCACTTCAGCCGGCTGCTTTTCTCCGACGAGTGAGCGGGCTCCTGTGCGCGCATCGGAAAGG
>NW_011253006.1:0-390 GCF_000146605.3 Meleagris gallopavo
AAAATAGAGTACTTTGTAAAATGAGTTGCTTCAGAGTCTGCACATGAATCAGAACATGCATGCAATTACAGTTCAAAAAAGTGAGTGTATCTGAATGTAAACCTTAATATGTTTTCTAGATGTGTAAATGAAATAAATGGAATCTGACTGACAAGTTAGAGTATTTTCTTAAATCTGTACTCTTTTTCTGATTAAAGAAGATGATAGTCCATTTCCTGATATTCACATTCAACTCAGATTTCCATCAATCTTTGTTTTTAATCTTATTTGGGATGCTTCTATAAGACTGTGTGTGTGTCTGAAGCCTGCTTATTTAAACACACAGATCATGTCAGCTGCAATGCGGCAGTGCTTGGTGATAATGAGGTTAACATCCAGAGTACTCCGTCT
>NW_011253007.1:0-462 GCF_000146605.3 Meleagris gallopavo
GTAACAACTGCACGGAGAGATGTGTTGGTCTTGGTGGAAACAGCAAGGAAGTGGAATGTGCATTTCCCGGCATGCCCCGGAACCTCACTTTGCTGACTGGTCATTGTCTGCCCAGCAGGTAAGGGCGATGCACACCCGCCAGCGTTTACCCATTCCAGAGCCCGGCACAATAGGGTTCCCCCAGAGCTCTGAATTGCGCTTCATGGTGCCCAGAAGGCTGCCTATCCTCTTTGTTCTGTCTCTTGCTTGTCTCTGGTCTTGCGCTGTTTTCACTATTACATTCTCTTGTCCTCCGATTTTTGTGTTCCTTGCCCCATTCTGTTGGCCTAATGACCCCTTGGCTTTGTGTTGCCACATTCATGTCGGCATTTCAGTTTTTGGCGTTTCCCTGCCGTATTGTCTGGGCCGTCATCCTTGGCATTTCCTTCCATGTTCTCTTGGCCCTTGCCTTTGCCTGGCATT
>NW_011253008.1:0-541 GCF_000146605.3 Meleagris gallopavo
CTTTTCTCTCAAAAATACTGCTAGGCACTCCTCAACAGGACATTTTCTCCCATCTACACCCCGTTTTCTCCCCAAAGGACCCCTTTTCACACCAAAAATACCACACTTGCCCTCCAAGAGAAGTCAGTCTTTCCCACAATTGTCCACTTTTCTCCCACGTACTTGTCATTTTCTCCCAGAAATACCACATTTCACTTGGAAATTGGGCCTGTGCTTCCAAAAAGATGGTATTTTCTCCCAGGCATACCTGTTTTCTTCAAACTACCGCACGTTTTCTCCCAAAAAGACTAGATGACAAGACCAAATTGGACACTTGCAACCAAGAATAGGACATCTTCTCCCACTAATACCACTTGTCTCCCAAGGATAGGACATTTTCCCTAAATGCTATGGCAGTTCTGCTAAGAATACTCCTTTCTTCCCTAAATGGGACATATGCACCCACAAAGACCACGACTCCGAGAAATTCCTCCCAAGTTCCTCCCAATTACACTCCATTACATTCCTCATCATGACACTTACTCCCCAGACCTTTTTGGCA
>NW_011253009.1:0-432 GCF_000146605.3 Meleagris gallopavo
TTAAACAGCTAGAGCAACTATCTATAAAGAATGGATATTTCTTCTCAAATGCGTTTTCACAGTAATTGATAGAAATAGTTGACTGATGCTTTTATCAAGTTTGTGTTTTGCTAATTTTTCATTAGAAAAGCCTATCAGTGTAACCGCACAAAGGAGAGGAAAGCACTAATGCTTCTCAAAAAAGAAAGGAAAGGTGAGAGGTGCATTCCATTTTTTAAATGTATTTTAATTAAAGCAAAAACAAAACCATGGTAGCTCAAACAAATGGTTCTCTTAATCTGGCACTCTGTAACGAACCCAAGACTCCAGAGGCAGGAACAAGGAGCATCAGTAATTAACTGATGGAGGGAACTCCAGAGGGAAACCAAACCTCAAAGAACTGTTAATAAGTACTTGAACATGTGAGCTTGTGCTATTTCTGGCCTTTCATAA
>NW_011253010.1:0-383 GCF_000146605.3 Meleagris gallopavo
TTCACAGAGTTGATTCCCCTCCTGTTTGTAGGCTCCCTTAAGGTATTGAAAGGCTGCAGTTAGGTCACCCCACAGCCTCCTCTTCTGCAGGCTGAACAAGCCCAGCTCCCTCGGCCTGCCTTCGTAGGGGAGGTGCTGCAGCCCCCTGATCATCTTTGTGGCTCCTCTGGACCCTCTCCAACAGCTCCCTGTCTGTCTTGTACTGGGGGCTCCAGACCTGGGCGCAGTGCTGCAGATGGGACCTCACAGGAGCAGAGCAGAGGGGGGACAGGTCACCTCCCCGTCCCTGCTGGCCACCCCTCTGCTGATGCAGCCCAGGATCCCCATTTTGCTTTCCCAGCTACAGGAGCACACTGCTGGCTCACGTTCAGCTTTCATCCATC
>NW_011253011.1:0-387 GCF_000146605.3 Meleagris gallopavo
GTGAGAGAGAATGACAGCAGGGAGCAGGTCTTGGTGGTGACAGAGCAGAAGTGTGGTGGGACGGCGAGTGGTGGCATCTGACTAGGGACCCTGGGTTGCCACCCGTACCTGAAGGCTGTGGTTGCACACCCAAGGAAACTGGGGCCAATGCTGGTGTCCTTCAGAAGGCGGTTGAGCTGGCAACGAGAAAGGTTTCTGATGAGACCTGCTTGCATCCCTGGCTACTTTCCAGTCCCAGTGGCAAGCTCTCCCTGCGGCCTTGGCAGCGTTGCGGGTTACGTACCAAGGTGGTCATGACCCTCTGGGTGGTGTTGAGCTTTGCCGAGTGAGGAACGTGCAGGTCGGAATCGTAGGGGAGATTGGTGATGGTGAAGTTGACGGTGAAAC
>NW_011253012.1:0-448 GCF_000146605.3 Meleagris gallopavo
TTTCCTGCTCTTAGAATCTTGTCCAGTGAATACCCTTCTTTGGATTTTAATGGACTTTTGATCATATTCCTTAGAAGACAATGCTTTCAGAATGTCACAGACATCTAGAACGCTGAAGAACTATCACTGTAGACAAGGTGTCTGACACAGACCAGTGTTCCGAATTAAGGAGAGCATCTGCCTTCTACTTTTAAAACCAAACTTCCTGCACATTCAAGTTACAAGGGAATGGCCTTATTTTTATACAGAAACAGATGTGTTCGAAGCCAGCAATGGGCTTGTTTCATCTCTGTCCTATTATCACATTCATGCTTGCTTTTCCTTGCCCTTGCGGAACTTTTAGAGAAACTCCTCTCGGTGCGTCATCAATGCCTGAGCCGAAACAACACAGAAATATCTTGAATATGATCTCGTGTGTTTGTTGCAGACAAGTACAGACTGCTACGTC
>NW_011253013.1:0-400 GCF_000146605.3 Meleagris gallopavo
GTTGCCAGAGACATGGTGGATGTGCTGGCCCTTTCAAGGTGAGCCTGGCTCAGACTCTGAGCAACTTGATCTAGCTGTGGATGGTCAGCATGGGGGGAGTCGGATCACATCGCAAACCTACCTGCATACAAGCAGCGCACCAACATGGGGTGCATGATGTTCATTACCTGCTGGACACATCTTCACACCACTGACTGGAGGAGCCCAGGCAATCCTTCAACTCCATCAGGCTGCAAATGAAATCAGAAGAGACGCAGAACATAATTTAAACACAAACAAGGATGCACACAATGACCTTAAAAACACCGCATGGATGCAATTAGCACATAGCCCTATTAATGACAGCCATCCAGCTTGAGATCCTCCAGAAAAGCAGAGCTCACAGCTCTGAAATCAAGCA
>NW_011253014.1:0-470 GCF_000146605.3 Meleagris gallopavo
AAATGAAGAATCCGGAGGACGAACGTCAGGTAAGTAAAGGCAGCGCGAGAGGAAGGAGGCGGGCATGGCGACGAGGGAGGAGGAGGAACGCAGTGAAAGGAAGAGAAGAAGAGGAGCTCGAAGGAATGCAGAGAAAACGACGTTGAAAGGAGAGAAGAGAAGAGAAGGCGTGCTTTTAGAACAGATGAAAGTAATGCAAAGGCGTGGTCTGGAAAGAAAAAGAACCACGAAAAAGGAAAGGAAACAGGAGAAGGCAAAGCCAAAGGAGCAGTAAACAAATGCGAAGAGGAAAAGAAAAATAGCAAAGTAATGCAGGAAAAAAGTACAAAGAGAAAGCAAAGGCGTAGACTGCAAGAATATGGCCAAGGAAAGAATTCAAAGAAACACAGGGAGACAATAAAAAAAGCCAACAAAATCTAAGGAGAGTACGTGGGAAAGAAAGAAAGAAAGAAAACGAATAGGGAATAAAA
>NW_011253015.1:0-417 GCF_000146605.3 Meleagris gallopavo
CTGTTTTCACTATTACATTCTCTTGTCCTCCTATTTTGTGTTCCTTGCCCCATTCTCTTGGCCTAATGACCCCTTGGCTTTGTGTTGCCACATTCATGTCGGCATTCAGTTTTGGCGTTCCCTGCCGTATTGTCTGGGCCGTCATCCTTGGCATTTCCTTCCATGTTCTCTTGGCCCTTGCCTTTGCCTGGGCATTCCCTTGCCCTCCTGTTTTTGTGGCAACACCTGGGGCGGGGTGCAGCCCTGCGAGCACAGCTGGGGGCAGTTTGGCTGTGGAGTGGGGCAGAGCCAGGCTCCAGCCCTCCCTGATCCCCATTTAAGGGCTGGGAAGAGTAGGGGCAGCATCTGAACCTGGGGAGTGCTTCCTTTGGAGTATGCCTTGTTCTTTGGTGATGGAGTGAGTGATTTTTTTTTTCT
>NW_011253016.1:0-404 GCF_000146605.3 Meleagris gallopavo
AAGGCTGTTACCAGGTTCCCTTGGAGCCTTCACTTCTCCAGGAGGCTGAACAGCCCAGCTCTCCTTGCTTACAGGAGAGGGGTTCCATCCTTCGGGTCGTGTTTGTGGCTGTACTCTGGATGCACTCGCACAGCTCCATGTCTCCCTGCACTGAGGACTCCACATCTGGACGCAGCACTGCAGCTGAGGCCTGACCAGCGCAGAGCAGAGGGATGGGGATCTCCTCCCTTCGCCCGCTGACTGCGCATCTTTGGATGCAGCCCAGGATATGGTTGGCTTTCTGGGCTGGAAGGGCCCACTGCTGGCTTGTGTCCAGCTCCCACCCACCAGTACCTCCCCAGGCCTTATGGAGCAGGACTACACTCAGTCCTTTCACTCCCCCTAGCATGTTTGGTGGTGGTGTT
>NW_011253017.1:0-491 GCF_000146605.3 Meleagris gallopavo
ACAGCTGTCGCTCCTCGAACTTGCAAATGCCTTATTAGGAGCTTGTTTTCCCTTCCACTCTTTTCCTGTCTGAATGCAGATGTGTAGCAGTGGAAAACCTGACTAGCATGAATTGTGGCTCGAAATAAAGGCAGAGACATAGTATTCAGAGGTAGGCGTAGTGCATTCTGCATGTAGCCAAGGCGAAGTGTAAACCGCTCCCTTCCGATGTGCGGAGAGTAACCCGATCACTCGTCGGAGCAAAGCAGCCGGCTGAAGTGGCCCGTTCTCGGCAAGCGAGAAACACGAGACCGCTGCTGACGGCTGAAAGCGGAGTTCGGGGAGAAACGCGATTTCTCGGCCAGCTACGGCAAAGTCTCCCGAGCGGTTCAGCGCGAATGCCGCTTTCTACGCGTGAGAGCGAAGGAGTGCGATTCCGATGCCGACAAGTGCGAATTCAGCCTCCTGCACTACCTGCGAGTGGGGGGTTTTTTCTGCGCAGTCCTGAAAGG
>NW_011253018.1:0-345 GCF_000146605.3 Meleagris gallopavo
GCTGCGTGTTCAATTTCATAGGCAGAAAAACTGGATGTCTCTGCCAAGGGAGATGTACGACCACGACTTGCACTGCATCACTGGATGATTGGGAAACGGAAATTCTGGGGTGTGCTGCAGCATGCCCTCTCAGGTCAGTCTAAGAATGTAGAAAGTAGACCTGTCTAACAAAATAGGTAGTAGGCCGTTACAACCCATAGTGTTGGGAAATGCTCTCTCCTTCTAAGTCCCTTTAGAATACACGTTTCCTCAATTAATTACTCAAATCATTTGCTTTTCCTGAATGATCCTAAGTACTTTTCTCAGGGTACATCTGTACTCTGCTCAGTCCAAGGAGAAAATCCC
>NW_011253019.1:0-403 GCF_000146605.3 Meleagris gallopavo
TAGATCCTGGGCTGCATTCAAAGAGGAGCGACCAGCAGGGAGAAGGAGGTGATTGTCCCCCTCGACTCGGCTCTGGTGCGGCCCCATGTGCAGCACTGCGTCCAGGCCTGGGGCTCCAGCACGGGAATGATGTGGAGCTTTTGGAGCAGGTCCAGAGAAGGGCCACGAAGATGATCAGAGGGCTGGAGCACCTCTCTTAGAAAGAAATGTTGAGGGAACTGGGATTGTTTCTGTGGGAGAAGAGAAAGCTCTGGAGATAGCTCATGACAGCCTTCCAAGACTCGAAGGGAGCGCATAAGCAGGGAGGGGCAACGGCTGTTTAGGAGGGTGGATAGCGATAGGACGAAGGGGAAATTGGTTTCAAGTGAGACGAGGGGAGGTTTAGGTTGGTTAGTTAGGGAGG
>NW_011253020.1:0-385 GCF_000146605.3 Meleagris gallopavo
ATCCGTAGGCTGTTTCCTACTCACAATCAACCATGCTGCTAGGAGCTGAAGCAATACTGCAAAAAAAACCAGCAAAACAGTCGATGATCTGTGCCAACCACCATATAACACAGCTGTTTGTATTGTGTTTTTTAAAAGTCATACTTCAGTTTTACATTTTAACAACTGATTTGAAGTTCAAATATTGGAAATAAAAATAATAGTAAAAAAGTGCTATATTTCTACTTGACATAATGTCAATTATTTCATGTAATATTTTTACAGAGAAAAAAAGGATTTATCAATTAAAAAATGTAATTTTTGCAACTTTTCAATAAAAGAACACTAAAAGAAGAATGATCAGATTTTTCTGTGATAGAAACTAGTGGTGAAATAACAAGAAAAA
>NW_011253021.1:0-399 GCF_000146605.3 Meleagris gallopavo
GGACTTGACCTGACTGCCTCGACTTGTGAAATACCATGGAGAGTGGCTCGGTGACTGCAGCGGTGAATTCCCTCGGAACTCTGGGACTCATCTCGTCAGGACCCAAAGACTCGTGGATGTTTGGGTCCTCAGGTGGTCCAGAACCTGATCTCCCATGGCAGTGTGGGATGGGAAGGGGTGTGTGGGACTGAGGAAGCAATGGCAGTCCCCACCTCACCAAAGCAAAGATGAGGGCTGTGCATAATGAGCAGTTCTCAGACAAGATGGAAGCCAAAAAATGGTGTTGGGTACCTGAGCCTTCTCTGGTGGTAAGCAACATGGTGCACAGAGTGCAGCCATGTGCTCCGAGCAAGGAGCACAGGTTTGTGCAAGAGGCCCGGATGCAGGGCAGTGCCTTCG
>NW_011253022.1:0-393 GCF_000146605.3 Meleagris gallopavo
GCTAGAAGGAAAAGGAATTCTTCAAATCGTGAAGATGGAGAAAAGACATTTGTAGCACAAATGACTGTATTTGATAAAAACAGGTAATAATTCCAAGTAAATATTTTTTAATACTAAACTTAAACTTGTTTTTAATTAGTTTGCTGTCTCTTACTGCATTTCTATTTAGGACATACAATAAGATCTTAGTCTTACTATCTGTAGATTTCAAAGGCACACAGTTTAAATTGCCTGAAAAAATGCAAGTAGTTTCATGGAAAATTAGTTATTGTGATATATATTTTACATTTTCATAAGCAAACAACACAATTTAAAAAAATTAGGTTTTTATTACCTCACAAGACATACTTTCATTGACAGACGATTGCAGCTTCTGGATGGAGAATATGAAGT
>NW_011253023.1:0-390 GCF_000146605.3 Meleagris gallopavo
TTTGTTGAAAAATATTATTGCAAATAACAATTTGAAAATATTGTTCTGCTTCCTAGGCTTTAAAAGAGATTTCTTATTGCTTCCTGCAGCTTGAAGAAAAAAACAAATTGCTGCTGTGAAGATACTGTGATATGTCCTGAACTGACAGTTGTAATGCTTTACAAGCCATTTTCTATGTTAAGAAAATTCCATGTTTTGTCTAAATACTAATTGACTCTATCTTAAAGGGTTTTGTGGCATCAGAAATGCTTTCTTACTGAATGTTTAGCTAGTAAAATCATCTTTGGTTATCTTGCTAGTTCCAATAACAGTTAACACAACTGACAGTGACAATATGGAAAATTACTGAAAAATTTCAAGTTTCAACAATAGAAGGATTGCAATGGTATT
>NW_011253024.1:0-355 GCF_000146605.3 Meleagris gallopavo
TCAGGTGGTCCAGAACCTGATCTGCCATGGCAGTGTGGGATGGGAAGGGGTGTGTGGGACTGAGGAAGCAATGGCAGTCCCCACCTCACCAAAGCAAAGCAAAGATGAGGGCTGTGCATAATGAGCAGTTCTCAGACAAGATGGAAGCCAAAATGGTGTTGGGTAGCTGAGCCTTCTCTGGTGGTAAGCAACATGGTGCACAGAGTGCAGCCATGTGCTCCGAGCAAGGAGCACAGGTTTGTGCAAGAGGCCCGGATGCAGGGCAGTGCCTTCATGACTGTATTGTGTCCAACAGGTGGCAGCAGAGCTGCGGTGCTCCCAAGTGCCATAACAATTGCACGGAGAGATGTTTTGG
>NW_011253025.1:0-493 GCF_000146605.3 Meleagris gallopavo
GGAGCTGCTGTGGCCTCGTGTCCGTGCCTGTGCCTCCTCCTGGCTGAGCAGCTTTGTGGGAGGAGAAGAAGCCCACGGGGCCTTGGGCCATAATAAAGAACTGCGTCCTGTAAAGGAAAGCACAGATAAGAGCAAGCAGCAGCACGGCCATCGCAGATCTGGGGGTGGTGCTGTGTTTTTCTAAGTCTTGGCTATCCTCGCCACTGGAAGACGATGTCAAAATAACCATTCTGTCCTACAGATTCACCCTTTGGATCTCTATAAAAAACCCAACTTAGCAGAATGAAGACCATAAAAGGTGTGCAGACGTATGTGTACATGACAGGCCATGCCAAGAGGCCCAGGGAAGAGGTAAATGAAAAGACATTGCCTTGTACTCACTGAGCACTTCTCATACGGTCAGCAGAGGGTTTGGGAGCTCCCTGAAGTTCATTTTGCAGAGGGAGCTCACGCTGCAAATGTCACAGCCATAGCTGTCCTGGCTTAGGTCAGG
>NW_011253026.1:0-488 GCF_000146605.3 Meleagris gallopavo
GTGATCGTTCCATGAAACGACCGCACGGGCTCGGGAACGGACTGCCGGCGCTGTGTGCCGTCTGTACGCTAACGACGGATGCGGATAAGAAGAATCAGGTGCATCACAAGAAGCTACACCAGGACAGACGGTCGCATAGTAAAGCACGCCACCATTCGACCCTGTTGGATGAGGATGATGATGATGATGAGGCGGCGGTCCGCGTACATCAGGCGCCACCCATTTCACCGAAGCACAATCCGTACAAAATACTCGACATACAGTACCACGAAAGACGAGGGCGGATAATGGTGATCTGGACGTGCTGAATCCCGTGATCGTGCGCAACAATTACCGTAAACCACCGTACTCGCTCAACATCGAGAAGGATTCGCTGTTCCATCCGAGCCGGAAAACACCGGAACCGGTCCTTTCGGTGAACATTCGCAACGGGGAGTGTTTGTGGACAATAAGATACGAACGGGGGGTGGTGGTGGTGGTGCTGGAGG
>NW_011253027.1:0-517 GCF_000146605.3 Meleagris gallopavo
TGTCCAGATAAAAAGGGATGCCACAGAACATTGAACGCTTTCTGGACGTACAACAGAGGAGTGCACTTACTTCTTGGCAGCCCAACCCAAACAGTCTTCTGACCTGCCTGAACTATTCCACTTTTCCCCGTGACCTAAGAAAGAATAAAAAAAGGGAAGGGAATGCCAGTCAGGTAGTCTTTGAGACCACTATGCAGACTAGTTTATTCCTGAGACTGGAGGTTAAATGGGGTATGTGAGGGGAATAGGAGCTTTACTCACACTCAGGTAACATGAAAAGTCTGGGGGACTTGCTGGAGGATAGATAAGGTCAATACCTGTCCTGCATCTGTGCAGGGCCCAAAAGAAAGGTGCTGCCTTTCATTCTGCTACTGCAGTTCCAGAATTAAAACCGGGATCCAGCCCCATGATAGCTAGATTAGCTACCTGTCAAACTGCCAAGCCAAAAGCTATCCAGTATCAGGCTTGAAACCTGTGGAGGATTCTGATATTGTGTCTTGAGACATCACTACTAGCA
>NW_011253028.1:0-379 GCF_000146605.3 Meleagris gallopavo
TTTGAAGAAAACCTAAGGAATGATCCCTACGCTCTTGCTGTTTAAAAGCATGTTTTGGTCTGAAAAAAAAATCACGAGCTAACTGCTGGAATAATTCAAGATCTGCCCGTAATGTACAAAACTCTGAGAGTGTTCTCCAAAGCCAGAAAAAGCCCAGAGCCAAGAGCACGACAGCCAAGCTGATGAAAGCAGGACTCTGTTCACACAGTCCTTAGAAAGGTTCCCTCCGCATCTCTGAGTCCCCAGTCAGAGTTTATAGGCAACAGGTTTTACTCCTGCGCTCAATTAAGAGATGTTCAGAGCAGAGGTTTTCACTGAGTTGTGCTTTAGTCCAGTCAGAATGTACTGTCCAGTGCTCGGATCACCAAGTACCTACTGT
>NW_011253029.1:0-521 GCF_000146605.3 Meleagris gallopavo
AGACTGTTAGAGTTGATTCTCATGAACTCTAAAATGGACTATATTGTGTTAGCTCTTTTTATTAGTTTGTTTGGTCTCTTTCTTGTGTTTTTTATTTTTTCTAGTAAACACAATAGTTTGAAAATATGGAAAGTGGCATTACCCTGTCTGATACTTTTGCTTTCCTAGTTGAGCTTGGAATAACAGCAACTGGCTGGAAGCTGGCATGCTGAGGGAACTAGTGAGTAATGAACAACATAGCCTTATATCTCTCAGCTCTTGATTTGTAAACATAGGAAAGATACAGGTAAGCAAAAAGTGTTGATCACTCTTAGTGTTAATTTTCATGCTGCATTATATGGTGTGACACAGTGCTCCTTTATTTTCCTCTAGAGTGGTCTGCTGTGTAGGAGCTCACAAGTAGCATAATTGCTGGCAAATCTTTAAACAGGGGGCCCCGAAAAGGCCTTAAAATATCCCCTAGAAGTGATCCTGTTGTTGTTACTGTCATGGACAGCCTGAGGAACTAATAGTGCCCATCA
>NW_011253030.1:0-472 GCF_000146605.3 Meleagris gallopavo
AAGGATGGAACCCCTCTCCTGTAAGCAAGGAGAGCTGGGCTGTTCAGCCTCCTGGAGAAGTGAAGGCTCCAAGGGAACCTGGTAACAGCCTTTCAATACCTAAAGGAAAGAACAAGGGAAAATGGAGGTGAAATCTAAGGAAAATGTCTTGTACAGTGAGGGTGCTGAGGCAGTGGCACAGGTTGCCAGAGACATGGTGGATGTGCTGGCCCTTTCAAGGTGAGCCTGGCTCAGACTCTGAGCAACTTGATCTAGCTGTGGATGGTCAGCATGGGGCAGTCGGATCACATCGCAAACCTACCTGCATACAAGCAGCGCACCAACATGGGGTGCGTGATGTTCATTACCCTGCTGGACACATCTCACACCACTGATTGGAGGAGCCCAGGCAATCCTTCAACTCCATCAGGCTGACAAAATGAAATCAGAAGAGACGCAGAACGTAATTAAACACAACAAGGATAGCACACAA
>NW_011253031.1:0-439 GCF_000146605.3 Meleagris gallopavo
AGGCAGCGGCACAGGTTGCCAGAGACATGGTGGATGTGCTGGCCCTTTCAAGGTGAGCCTGGCTCAGACTCTGAGCAACTTGATCTAGCTGTGGATGGTCAGCATGGGGGAGTCGGATCACATCGCAAACCTACCTGCATACAAGCAGCGCACCAACATGGGGTGCATGATGTTCATTACCTGCTGGACACATCTCACACCACTGACTGGAGGAGCCCAGGCAATCCTTCAACTCCATCAGGCTGCAAAATGAAATCAGAAGAGACGCAGAACATAATTTAAAACACAACAAGGATGCACACAAATGACCCTTAAAAAAACACCCACCGCATGGATGCAATTAGCACATAGCCCTATTAATTACAGCCATCCAGCTTGAGATCCTCCAAGAAAAGCAGAGCTCACAGCTCTGAAATCAAGCAGGAATCACTCACCCATC
>NW_011253032.1:0-490 GCF_000146605.3 Meleagris gallopavo
CTGGCTCTGCTGGATTGGACTAAACACCTGTCCTGGAAATGGAGATCAAAAACTTGTGCGTCCTGAGGAGAGGCTGCCCACCAATGCTGAGCGCCGTGCCTCTAACTGGCCCTTCTGGATTGACCTTTCTCCACACCCCAAATGGGTCCCGTCCAGGGTCAGCGAGCCTGTTGTTCCAAAGGACCCAAAGCAGCAGTCCCCGCGCACCGAGCAAAAGGCCTTCAGTCTGCCTGACACCCTGCACCACCTCTGGGACGTCCTTATGCAATACCCGGAAGCTATGATCTTGATCGGTTCTTTGGGAAACTGGTGTACGTCTCGCCTGATCAGGGTTGCCCACCGGCTCCTGAGAGCATTGTGAAGACACTAGGCACAGGTAAGCGATCGAGATTCATACTGCACGGAAGGGACTGCGGGTGGGGAGCGAGGGAACCGCGAAAGGTCTGGTCTGTGAGCGCTTCCAAGAAAAGCAGACCTCCAGAGGTCCATC
>NW_011253033.1:0-532 GCF_000146605.3 Meleagris gallopavo
CTGTGCTACGTTACTTTCACAATGAGTAACTTCTTCCCATGTCCAGTTCATATTTTCCTAGCTGTAGTTTTAGTTGTAACTTTCACCTAAAACTCCAGCTAATACTTGACACATGGAGAATAAAATCAATTACATCAATTTTATTTCAGTTGATAGTTATATTGGAATTATTCATGTTTAATATTTCAAGGAAATATTTTAGTTTCATCTTAAAATATTTCTAATTGTCTTTGTGTCTTTTCCTTACTGTTTTCAAACTTTTATTTATTTATTTATATAAAGATATTTTTACAAAATAAGTTGATTAGCCCTATTGATGTGGCCACTAAAGAAGACTGTTCAAATGTTTCACCTGGAAGCACAAGGAAGCAGTTACTTTAGAAGATTGACTGTGAGAACAAAAAAACAACAAAAAAACCACCGAACAAAAAAGTTGGACAAGTTCTAAGTACAATCCAGCAGAGGGAAACACAAACTCAAGAAAACTAAACTCAGAACCTCTTGGAATATGTTTTCACCCATCAAAACTGAC
>NW_011253034.1:0-489 GCF_000146605.3 Meleagris gallopavo
GAAACGTATATTTGGTGCTTTTTGCACAAATTTGTTCCAGATCTTTCAAGATATTCTTGTTTTTATTTTTTTAAAACATCTCTGAGAGTGTCTTCTAATCTTCGTTATCTGGACCCTTCCCTGGGTTAAAATGTTGTATGACGTGCATATATTAAAGCCAGCCAATTAAGCACTGCTTCTGCTGAGTAGAATATCTCCTTTATCTCTGCACACCATCAGCGTTCTAATCACTTCAAGCAATGATCATTTCACATTTCTATGATACGTATAAAAATTATGCTATTCTTACTAAGTCTTGCTACATACTTTATTTTATATTGCATTCCAGACTATCACTCACTGTATAATGTCAGAAGGATTAATATCATCAACATCGAGGAATATGAGAGCAGCTCCCAGTTCCTCTAATAATACTTAGCAAAATTTTAAAATAGTACCCAAGGGTTGGGAAAAATGGCTTGCAAATTACAGATCATCATCAGAGATCTT
>NW_011253035.1:0-442 GCF_000146605.3 Meleagris gallopavo
TCTTCTGACTTCCCTCCCATGGTTGCTTCCCTCATCTTCCCCCCTCTCTTCAGCTGTTTTTATACCACGTTTTACCCTACAGGCAGAGCTTGAGTGCCTCTCATCATTGCATACCTTTGTTCTGAGTTGTGTAAAATTGTCCTGTTTTGTTTTCAAAAGCCTAGGCTAAAAACTCCAGAGTGCATGTGCTCACTGAAGGGTTGTAGCACCTCGGAAGTGGATAACTTTTGGCTTGGAGGTATTTTTTAGTTCTATAATGAGTGTTCTTAGTTTCATAATGAGCAAATACTGTTACAAAGTGTTACACAAAAATGAAGGAGAAAGCTCTAAAAGCAGGCAGTTGGGATGCTGGCATGATGATGTTACAAACGTGATTAGTGCCATGATGTTATTATTAGTATGGTAAGAGTTTGCTAAATAAAAACAAAAAAAAAAAAAAAGG
>NW_011253036.1:0-426 GCF_000146605.3 Meleagris gallopavo
CTCATGGCACTGCACTGCACTGCGCAGCTCCTTGCTCGCTGCTTGTTTTTCCTGCTGCATTGCTTGCCACCCCTGGGGGCTGGATTAGGGCTTTATTTTGCTGTGCTGTTTGGCCTTGGCTGATATCACAATAAAAATCGGCAGCTGACGAACTGAAGTTCTGTGCACGTTCATCTCCGCAGTCATTATTGGGTGCTGCAAGTAATTTTGCTGATGTGATTAGTAATCGCAGCCTGGCTTTGCGTCCTCAGGGTGCCCAGCTGTGGAGGAGGATTAGGAAGGACACTTCCCCAGCGGTTCCTTAGCCTTCCCATTTTCCACTTTCCTTCTTTCTTCCCCTGGAGCTCGAAAGCTCCTGAGTTACCATAGCTCCTGAGAATTTTCTCTGTGTTGGATGTTCAAACCAGCGGGCTCCCATTACTACGA
>NW_011253037.1:0-442 GCF_000146605.3 Meleagris gallopavo
TCCTCTTTGCTTTTGTGTACAGAACACCTGTATTTTATCCTCCTTTACATGAACTTTATGACAACCTTTGGGCTGTAATACCCCTGACAACGAAAACACAACTTGCATTTCAAAGTGGCGCTGCTGTGTTTTGTACCAATTTCCAGATCAGTGCTCCTGTGGTCTCTTAGGTAGGACAGGGTGAAGGGGAGCGGCGTGAAGCTGTGTGCATTCCCTGCTGCGGAGCCGTGCCGGTGGCGGGGGGTTGGTTTGCTTTTTCTTGGCAGGGTGGGAAGGAGCTCTGGGTTAGAGGAGCATCCCGATGGCACGCGTGGGATCAGCAGCTCTGCCAGAGGAGGAGGCGAGGCTGCGCGCCGAGCTGCAGGAGAGGAAGGGGAGGAGGTCCCAGCACAGCTTGCACGGTGCTCTGCGGCACTGGGCAGCTCCTGGCTCAGCTGTGGGA
>NW_011253038.1:0-512 GCF_000146605.3 Meleagris gallopavo
CGGTTTGCTCCATTGCCCGGCCTCCAGACGACTTAGGCTGCAAGCAGTGTTGTTAAACGTCCAGGTCTGGAACGCTAAACGAAAAGCAATTGAAGAGTTTTGTTGGAAAGTGATATCGCAAGAGCGCACACAAACACTTCTTTCTTGCCGAAGAAGCTTCCCACCCGTTCGCCGAGCGCCAAGCGCCAAGTTGTGCCAATAAAACGGAACAGGAACATTAGTTTCGGTTTGTACACAACTTCTGCGAAACATGATGATGGGCGAAATGTTTGTTTCTTATCGTTGGCGAATCGTCTCAAATCTTACACCATCGGCACCGGTACTTTAAAGCTCTTGCCAATGGACGATAAAAATAGTATAGTCCCCTCCCGTTCCCGGCTTAGCTTTGTTCGGTGAAAGGTTGAAGCTGGGAAATTGTTCCCGAACCGCCTTCCGGAAAGTACCATATCTATTTCCGGTCCTTTGTTTCTGGAGAGCAGTGATGAGGAGAGCCTATTTTTGTCCTTTTTGTA
>NW_011253039.1:0-527 GCF_000146605.3 Meleagris gallopavo
AAAAGAGTAGGCTCCAGGAGACCTCACTGAGACCTTCTAGTACTTGAAAGGAGCTTACAAGCAGGAGGGGGACCAACTTTTTACATGACCTTATAATGATAGGACAAGGGGGAATGGTTTTAAACTAAAAGAGGGGAGATTTATGTTAGATATTAGGAAAAAAATCTTTACTCAGAGAGTGGTGAGGCACTGGAACAGGTTGCCCAGAGAAGCTGTGAATGACCCATTCCCAGAGGCTTCCAGTCAAGGCCAGGTTGGATGGGGCCCTGAGCAGCCCCTTCCATGGCAACACTGTCCACAGCAAGGGGTTGGAGCCTGATGATCTTTTCCTTCCAACTTAAGCCATTCTATGATTCTATGATTAGGTCTGCAGTTTGGAAATTTGGTGAAGCCTCTCTGCTAGTGCACACATTGTTTGTACAATTCCCATTCAGCAACTTATAAAATCTCTTTTGAGTGTTCTGAAGTTGCAGATAGACGCAGCTTCAAGAAGTAAATACTAGTGTATAGCAAGGTATTGGCCTTGT
>NW_011253040.1:0-416 GCF_000146605.3 Meleagris gallopavo
TTTGGAAGCCAACGGTGTACTTTGGGGGGAAGAAGTGGCTGTTTTGGGAGAAAGTGTCCTAGTTTGGGGAGAAACTGACATACTGCGGGGTGTGGTGTAGTAGATTAGGGGGAATTGGGAGGTATTTCCTAAGAGAACTGTCATTTCTGGGAGAAAAGGTCTTATGTGGCGGGGAAAAGGTGAGGAATGTGTGAGAAAGCTGGTGTTTCTGGGAGTAAATGCCATCTTTTGGGGGCTAGCAATGGTCTTTCTGGTGGGATGTGCCACATCTTTGTGAGGCAATCGGTGTTTGTGAGGGCCAATGGCATATATTCTGGATCGAAATGGTCTTTCCGCAGTAAAATGCCAAAAGTCTGGGAGTAAGTGTCATCATGAGGAATGTAATGGAGTGTAATTGGGAGGAATTTCTCGGAGTC
>NW_011253041.1:0-370 GCF_000146605.3 Meleagris gallopavo
AGTATGTTTGTTGGCTTTGCTTTCAGTTGCTCCTTTGCTTTCCATTCTTTGCCTTGCCTTGCTTTGCCTCCCTTGTCTCCTTACCCATGCCATTCCTCTTAGCTTGCCTTCACTTACCTGATGCTGTCTCTGTGCCTTGACTGTTGTGTTGTTTCCTTTCCAGGCTTCTGGAAGTGCAGGCAGCTCTCGAGGCTTTTGTGCAGTGCTTGCTGCATTTGCAGCTCCTTCTCGGTTTCCCAGGTGGTCCCCGCCTCGTGGGCATCCTTGCCTCTTGCCTTGTGCTGGCCTGGAGGCTTTTGCTCTGCTGGCTGGGTGGATCCATGCCCGGTAGCTACCCTTCCCTCCTCCTTGGCATGACTGCCAGTGCTTT
>NW_011253042.1:0-345 GCF_000146605.3 Meleagris gallopavo
AGAGGCAAACTTCTCGTGGGTGGTCGTCGATAAGAGACGTCAGTAGCGATGAGCAAGCACACGGCTTGTTGTCGTGTCGCGCGACACGACAGATGAGACGCCGAGTCCTTCATCTCGGTGTGTAGCAGCTTGAAGTTGTTTTGTTCCACCCGAATCCCGCTGGCCCGTTGCGCCACCAACGGGCAGGAAGAAAATGCAAATTAATGATGTTGTTTATTTGCGGATGACTGTGCTCATAATCGAGTTAGCTTGCCGTCCGAACTCCGTGCCCCCCTTTAGGCACGGTAGGCCGTTCTGTGTTAGTAGGAGGAACCGGTCCAAAAAAAAAAAAAAAAGATGGGAATG
>NW_011253043.1:0-495 GCF_000146605.3 Meleagris gallopavo
GGTGCGGTTCCTAACGGCATCACCCCTGACGTCGATGCTACTTGTTGGATGCTTTCAAAGTTTTAGTAGCAAAATCAGTTGAATGTAACCTACGCGTGTAGTTTCCCGTAATGCGGCGGTTTTTTTTGGGTTATGGTTTTGCTTCCGGGGAGATGCTTTCCTGGATAACTGTCACAGTGTATCGATACGTCTAGAATAAATAATTACAAACCTAGCACCAAACAGGCTCTGTCTTCATTCGCCTACAAATATGCCTCGAATCGATGATCTTCCGTATTGCTGGAGGGTTCTTGTGGATCAGTTTATTAGGTGAAGAATCATTCTTGAAGAGGCTTCTCTCTTGTTATACTTCCGTTGCGATTTATCTTAGAAGACCTCTCTACATTTTATGTTATGAGTATTGCATAAAGTCAGGCGCAAAGAGTTGTCATATCGTGCTATTCAACATATTTTGATTTTTACAAAGCATTCAAGGTGATGCTTTATTGTCATTTT
>NW_011253044.1:0-379 GCF_000146605.3 Meleagris gallopavo
CTCTTTTCGGAGGTGATTTGCACAGCACTTTTACACTCCTGAAAGGTTTTCTCAACCAAACTGCGGCTGCAGACTCCCTTTCATCCGCACCGAAAGGGAGCGCTTCGCACGCACGCACTCACCTAACCACACATGCACTTTTTTGGTCACACGCGCCGAAGCGCGACGCAATGTTTGTGTGCCGTTTTATACTATATTTGCACGGATATTCACCGAAACTTCACACAAGTGGCGTACAAACTGGATAACTAAACACTTTGCACGCACGTTTCACTGTTTTCAATATAGTTTCCCTTCGATATCTGTTTTCACCAGAAGCTCACGAAGGCGTCCGCTCGCTTCGGTTGACAGTTCGCCTCTCCCTCCTATAACTTGTATG
>NW_011253045.1:0-449 GCF_000146605.3 Meleagris gallopavo
CTTTTGATATAACAAATCACAATCACACATAACACAATCACAATGAAGTACTGCAAAAAATGAAGAAGAAAAATAAGTGGAAAAGTCAAAATAGAAATTTTATTTTTATCACAATTAGACACTTAAACTCACAATTTATTCTTAATTTTATAGGATTTTTCTTCCAATATTTCACTGTTTGGGCGACAATGTTGACCACATCCACTTACGCTTAATATCAATTTTAATAACGAAACAATTGCTTTCCTGGGGAATAGTTTTATTTGCATACTTATCAGGCGCCAAAACCCCCTTCGCGGTCCTGACTTAATGCTGCACGGCCGTCGGCCATTCCCAATGTTCCAATTTTTCTGTGAACGCGCATCCAACCAGGAGCGGATCATAGATAAGCAAATAACACTACACAGGCTTGGGTTCTATATCGACAGATGAGTGACTTCCTATCAACA
>NW_011253046.1:0-451 GCF_000146605.3 Meleagris gallopavo
ACCCAGCGGTGCCCATCACAGCCAACAGCGGCCCGAGCGGGAGCGTGCCAGGAAAGCGGCCCGAGTCCTGGTGCTGGCCGCCGTGCTGACACAGGCAGCTTCGCCTAGCGCCGGCGTCTGTGGCCCGGAAGATGGCGGCGGCGCGGCAGCTTCCTCTTTGTGGCTGGGATGCTGCCGGCGTGCTGCCTGTGCCCGGTGGTGCTGCCTTTGGTGGTGGTGCAGGCGGGCGTGGGGCGCTTGGCTGGCTCAGTGCTGTCCCCACGGTGCTCGTCTGCCAGCCGGCAGGAGATGCATCCGGGTGGCAGTGCCAGGCGGGTGAGAATCACCCGGGGCTGGCCTCCGCTGCGCCTCTGCCATCAGGTGTGCGGTGCTGGCGATGGAGGTGCAGGGGCAGCCGTGGGCTTGGCACGGGCAGCTCAGGGATGCTGTCTGCTGCCCAGGTGAGTTGCTG
>NW_011253047.1:0-444 GCF_000146605.3 Meleagris gallopavo
AAATATGAATCATAAGTGGTTCATTTAATAGGTTTGGTCATAATCATCATTTGAAAAAACATTCGCATTCAATCAATTGTAATGCAGAACATACTTACACAATCGAAGCAGCAGTAGATCAACGGGAAACTCGTTAGGGACGATTAGGAAGAACCCCTTTTTTCCATCCAGCCATCTTCTACCTTTTTTACCCAAGCCATGAGGGAAAGCAACCTTAAATGAGAAATAACATATTATTTACTAAAGTTCCAACGTTCGGGACAAGTATTAATCGCACTTTATGGGGTACATGTTCAGTTAGTAGTGCATGTTATCGATAAATATCATTATAACATCAAATGAAATTAGGATTTTTTCTATTCATTAAAAACACTCTCTGGTACAATTTTACTTTGTATAAATATTATTCATTCAATCTTACCTTTTGTTAGGTAGGTACGGTTT
>NW_011253048.1:0-510 GCF_000146605.3 Meleagris gallopavo
AGACTTTTGGCATTTTACTGCGGAAAGACCATTTCGATCCAGAATATATGCCATTGGCCCTCACAAACACCGATTGCCTCACAAAGATGTGGCACATCCCACCAGAAAGACCATTTCTAGCCCCCAAAAGATGGCATTTACTCCCAGAAACACCAGCTTTCTCACACATTCCTCACCTTTTCCCCGCCACATAAGACCTTTTCACCCAGAAATGACAGTTCTCTTAGGAATACCTCCCAATTCCCCCTAATCTACTACACCACACCCCGCAGTATGTCAGTTTCTCCCCAAACTAGGACACTTTCTCCCAAAACAGCCACTTCTTCCCCCCAAAGTACACCGTTGGCTTCCAAAAAGAACGCATTCTCTCCCAGAAATATCTCCCTTCTCCCAATACAATGACATTACCTCCCAGTAATGCTACCTTGGGCCCAAACATTGGACAGCTTCTCCCACAAGTACTACTTTCCATCCAAAAGAGGACATCTTCTCCCCAGACGAATGCTATTT
>NW_011253049.1:0-465 GCF_000146605.3 Meleagris gallopavo
TCTGCTGAGATACCTCCCAGCGACCACCCAGCACCAAACCCAGCTCACCTGGTCAGCCTGCTCAGCCTGAGCTGTGCCCAGCTCACACACACGCCGCAGCGGTGCTTCCAATGGGCTCTCAAAAGGATGATCTCTCAAGAAAAGCACAGAGCTCAGTCTCCGTGTGCAGCACGCTCACCAGAGCACCAGCTCTGCTCACCAGCTGTGGCACAAACGCTCCCAGCCCAGCAACGACTGTGACCTCAGCGTGTGCCCGCATCACTTCTGTGCTTTCATCATAGGCAAAGCGAGTGGTCACCTCCTACATCCAAATTTTAGGAAACCAACACCAGGGTCACCAATGGGATAAATGGGGTTAACGGAATGGGGGTTAATTGAACTAAAGTAACAGAAGTGAAGATGACTCTTGTGCAGCCCAATTAAAACGCAATATAGGCCTCATAGTGATCAGTGGAGTTCCAGAGG
>NW_011253050.1:0-464 GCF_000146605.3 Meleagris gallopavo
GCGGGATGCGGGCTTAGCTCCGCTGCGGGCGAGGGGCGTGCAGCACGAGACCGGCAGGACTGCCGTGAGCAGGAGAAATTGCTGCCGGCCCTTCTGGCTCGGGAGCTGCAAGCCACGTGGCGGACGGACAGCAGCTCGCGGCTGAGCGAAGGAGGCGGCCCGCTCCTGCCTGCCCCTCTGGGCTCCGAGGGCGGGGGCGGGAAGCAAAGCTCACCCGCGGCCTCTGCCGGGGCAGCCCGTCACTAACTGCTCTGCTCTCGCCTTTAGGTTTGGAGGCACGTGCCTGGCAGCATGGACGGAGCCTGGGTGGGGACGTGGAGACCTCATCGCCCACGCGGCCTCATCTCGGCCCAGTTCCCCAGCCCCCGGGCCCCAGTACTCCCATCCCCGGGGGACAACAGGTACCGGCGACCATCCCCAGGCGGACGCGCATCGGGACGTCACGGGGCAGAGCAGCTCCCGAG
>NW_011253051.1:0-459 GCF_000146605.3 Meleagris gallopavo
GCTGTAAGGTTGTTCGTTCGACCGGCAGAAGTGAAATACATGTAACAAACTGGCAAGGAGTCAGGGCTTTACGCAAAGCAGAGCTGTCCCACTCTGTGGGAATGTAAGGATGCCATGGGCAGGCTCCAAGATACTCCCCTCCATCCTCCTTCCAAGCTCATCTCTAAGCAAGGACAGACGGATGGCCAGAACAATGACCAGTGTAGAAGGGGCACAGGTGTCAGGGGGGTAATTAAACAATTAAGAGGCCGTGTTGGTGTTTATGTTGTAAAATAGACATCCAAAAGTTACGACCAGATGTTTGTTAAGAAAGCAACGGTTAGAAGGCAATTAACCAATGAAGATATTTGTGTCTGGGCGGCAAAGATTTGTGCTTACTTGGTATCTGCGTGATTAGTGAAGAAAGAGTGTGAACCTGCAGTACTCAGTGAGGGAGAACCAGGGCAGGAAGAGATCAGC
>NW_011253052.1:0-476 GCF_000146605.3 Meleagris gallopavo
CACTTGAGAGTGTGGGGGAGTATTGGTCCTTGGAATGGGGGTAAGTGGTTTCTTTTTTTCTTTCAGGGCTGTGATCTTCTGTTTTTGGGGGATGGCAAGTGCACTGAAGGGCTGCTAGCTGTAAGAGCAGCATGTGAATCTGGAGACTGCTTCCTTTGGGGTGTGGGGTGAGCCCTTAGAATGGGGTGAGTGATTCCTGCTTGATTTCAGAGCTGTGAGCTCTGCTTTTTCTGGAGGATCTCAAGCTGGATGGCTGTCATTAATAGGGCTATGTGCTAATTGCATCCATGCGGTGGGTGTTTTTTAAGGGCATTGTGTGCATCCTTGTTGTGTTTTAAATTCTGTTCTGCGTCTCTTCTGATTTCATTTTGCAGCCTGATGGAGTTGAAGGATTGCCTGGGCTCCTCCAGTCAGTGGTGTGAGATGTGTCCAGCAGTAATGAACCTCATGCACCCCATGTTGGTGCGCTGCTTGTA
>NW_011253053.1:0-472 GCF_000146605.3 Meleagris gallopavo
AACCCCTCTCCTGTAAGCAAGGAGAGCTGGGCTGTTCAGCCTCCTGGAGAAGTGAAGGCTCCAAGGTAACCTGGTAACAGCCTTTCAATACCTCAAGGAAAGAACAAGGGAAAATGGAGGTGAAATCTAAGGAAAATGTCTTGTACAGTGAGGGTGCTGAGGCAGTGGCACAGGTTGCCTTTCAAGGTGAGCCTGGCTCAGACTCTGAGCAACTTGATCTAGCTGTGGATGGTCAGCATGGGGGAGTCGGATCACATCGCAAACCTACCTGCATACAAGCAGCGCACCAACATGGGGTGCATGATGTTCATTACCTGCTGGACAGATCTCACACCACTGACTGGAGGAGCCCAGGCAATCCTTCAACTCCATCAGGCTGCAAAATGAAATCAGAAGAGATGCAGAACATAATTAAAACACAACAAGGATGCACACAATGACCCTTAAAAAACACCGACATGGATGACAATTA
>NW_011253054.1:0-553 GCF_000146605.3 Meleagris gallopavo
TCCTCGTTTTTCGCGATTACCAAACAGCATCAGCACCGAAACGCAAGTAGCGAGCGACCGCAGACCAAACGTCATCGTTTCGCTCCTCTCGTCGCCCACCCGGGGAAGGACAACGAACCCACCGAATTGTTGTTGACAACCCCCGCCGCGAGGAAGGTCCATAGGGGTGGTTGGGTCGGGGATAGGTTTTTTGGCCGCGAGCCCAACACAGTCCCGACCGTCGGACCGGTTCGATGATCGTGGTTTAATATGTGTATGTGTGTGTGTGAGCTTTTTTAACAGCCAGTTATCCAAGTGCGGGCTACGATCGACCAAGGTTTAAAAAAGGCTGGTAAAGGTGTTGGTAAAGAGGGGGCAGGGGGGAAAGGAGAGTTGGTGGTGGTCCGAAAGTGAAATATTACCTGCCCTACCCAGTGCGGTAAGGGCGATAGAGTACGCTCAGTGGTTGCAGCAGCAGCAGCAGCAAGGGGTTGTGCGGTTATGCAGATCGGTTAAGCGCGATTTGGACTGTGAAGCGTGTCCGAGGAATCACGATGAAGGTGTTGATGAGAAT
>NW_011253055.1:0-459 GCF_000146605.3 Meleagris gallopavo
GAAAGTATTGGCGATCGGGCGTGGTTTTCCTCTTCGGCGAAGAAGCCTTAACGTTTTGCTGGTGGCGGGTTCGTTTGCCAATTCCGAACACAAATACGGATTTGGCTGACCGTATGCTTTTGGGCAGGGTGTGTAATTGAGTTCGTCTTGGGGATTCTTCGTTCCACGGTGGCGATCATCACGTGACTGGGCGGTACAGTAGGTTAGTAGCGGCTCAAGTTCAAGAAACGGTTTAACTAGGT
The DNA here is from genome assembly GCF_000146605.3 of Meleagris gallopavo. NCBI lineage: Eukaryota > Metazoa > Chordata > Aves > Galliformes > Phasianidae > Meleagris > Meleagris gallopavo. Next base: position 243 of record NW_011253055.1, read on the forward strand.
CACCACTAGGGGGGGGGCGATGTGGTGAGATTCTGGTAAGTTGAACTCAAAGACATCATTCTGCAATGATATTTGAGACAACAGTTGTAGATTCTCATGTATCTACGCGACCAAGTGAACTCCACACAAAATACACGATTAGCTCACACTGCGTTCAATTCTCACCCCACTTTCTTGATGAAGCAATTTTAGGTAAAGTTTTGTTTTTGGTAAGTTC
>NW_011253056.1:0-434 GCF_000146605.3 Meleagris gallopavo
ACCTGTGTTGGGTTTAGAGCATAGAATGGAATGAATTTCACTGACTGGTGCGCAGTTTCTCCCTTGCTAATAGGGGACGTGAGCCCATTATTGCAATAAGGAATAAACTTTGCAGCTACCACTAAGATCCTTGCCTAAGCTGAAATTTTTGAGTGTTTCTCACATGGTCTTGTTCAATATCTTCGTCAGCTCCCTTGGTGAGGGGATGGTGTCCACCCTCAGTAAGTACACTGATGAGACAAAGCTGGGAGAAGTGGTTGGCACACCAAAAGGCTGTGCTGCTATTCAGCAAGACCAGGACAGGCTGGAGAGCTGGGCAGTATCAAAACCAGATGAGATGCAATGAAAGCAAGTGTCGAGTCTCGCACCTGGGAAGGAATAGCTGCAAGTATCAGTACAGGCTGGGACGTGAGCTGCTGAGAGGAGCTGTGCAG
>NW_011253057.1:0-443 GCF_000146605.3 Meleagris gallopavo
GCTGCCCCTACTCTTCCCAGCCCTTAAATGGGATCAGGGAGGGCTGGAGCCTGGCTCTGCCCCACTCCACAGCCAAACTGCCCCCAGCTGTGCTCGCAGGGCTGCACCCCGCCCCAGGTGCGGGTTCCACAAAAACAGGAGGGCAAGGGAATGCCCAGGCAAAGGCAAGGGCCAAGAGAACATGGAAGGAAATGCCAAGGATGACGGCCCAGACAATACGGCAGGGAACGCCAAAACTGAATGCCGACATGAACGTGGCAACACAAAGCCAATGGGGACATTAGGCCAAGAGAATGGGGCAAGGAACACAAAAAATAGGAGGACAAGAGAACGTAATAGTGAAAACAGTGCAAGACCAGAGACAAGCAAGACACAGAACAAAGAGGATAGGCAGCCTTCTGGGCACCATGAAGCGCAATTCAGAGCTCTGGGGGAACCCTATT
>NW_011253058.1:0-483 GCF_000146605.3 Meleagris gallopavo
GAACTTCCTATTTTGGCCGTTTCCCGTTGTCCTATCACCACGCACGGCTGAAAAGAGCTAGGCCTTGTTCCTTTGCTTCCGTCACCTTAGATAGAGACATTGATCAGATCCCCTCTGCGTCTTCTTTTCTCAAGGCTGAACAGGTCGCTCAGCCTTTCCTCATAAGAGAGGTGCTCCAGGACCTTTATCATCTTCACGGCCCTCGGCTGGACTCTTTCCAGGAGATCCCAACCTTTTTTTTGTACCGGGGAGCCCAGAACCGGACGCAATACTCCGGGTGAAGCTTGACCAGGGCAGAGAGGAGGGGAGAGGATCACCTGCCTTGACCTGCTGGCCACGCTCCTTTGAATGCCCTGTAGGATCCCATTTGGCCTTTCTTGGGCCCACCAGGGCACCCTGCTGGCTCATGGCCAACCTGTTGTCCAGCTGGACCTCCAGGTTCTGCACCGCAGAGCTCCTCTCCAGCAGGTCGTGTCCCAACCT
>NW_011253059.1:0-484 GCF_000146605.3 Meleagris gallopavo
AAAGAAAGATAAAGCCTCTCCTCCGACTCTTTTGGGGATAATTGAGGAAGCCCATGGGAACCAAATTTTCCCACAGAGTCCTGAGGGAATTGGCTGATGTTGTTTCCAAGCCACTCTCAGTGATATCTGAAAAGTCGTGGCAGTCAGGTGGGGGTCCCTGGTGAGTGGAAGAAAGGCAATATCACACCCATTTTTACAAAGGGTAAAAAGACCCCGGGAACTACTGGCCTGTCTGTTTCACCTCTGTGCCGGGGAAGATCATAGAGCAGATCCTCCTGGAAGCAGTGCTGAGGCACACGGAAGGCAAGGAGCCGATACAGGAGAACCCGCATGGCTTCACCAAGGGCAAATCCTGCTTGACCAACCTGGTGGCCTTCTGTGATGGTGTCACTACCTCAGTGGACAAGGGAGAGCCACTGGTGTCATCTCTCTGGATTAAAGTAAGGCCTTTGACAAGGCAGCATCCTTCTCTACAAGCTGGAAA
>NW_011253060.1:0-491 GCF_000146605.3 Meleagris gallopavo
ATTGCCGAACCGCTCTCCATCATTTTTGAGAGGTCCTGGACAACAGGGGAGGTCCCTGAAGACTGGAGGATAGCCAATGTCACTCCGGTCTTCAAAAAGGGCAAGAAGGAAGATCCGGGTAATTATAGGCCTGTCAGCCTCACCTCCGTCCCTGGAAAGGTGATGGAACAGCTTGTGCTGGATACCATCTCCAGACAACTGGGAGAAAAGGAGGTTATCAGGAGTAGTCAGCATGGGTTCACCAAGGGGGAGGTTGTGCTCGACCAACTTGGTGGCCTTCTATGATGCTGTCACATGCTGGGTGGATGGGGGAAGAGCGGTAGATGTAATCTACCTTGATTTTAGAAAGGCGTTTGATACTGTCTCCCACGACATCCTTATAACAAGCTGAGGAAGTGTGGGATAGACGAGTGGACAGTGAGGTGGGTTGAGGAACTGGCTGACTGGCAGAGCGCAGAGGGTCGTCGTTGGTGGTGCAGAGTCTGGCTGGA
>NW_011253061.1:0-331 GCF_000146605.3 Meleagris gallopavo
GGTGCATGATGTTCATTACCTGCTGGACACATCTCACACCACTGACTGGAGGAGCCCAGGCAATCCTTCAACTCCATCAGGCTGCAAAATGAAATCAGAAGAGACGCAGAACATAATTTACAACACAACAAGGATGCACACAATGACCCTTAAAAAACACCGCATGGATGCAATTAGCACATAGCCCTATTAATGACAGCCATCCAGCTTGAGATCCTCCAGAAAAGCAGAGCTCACAGCTCTGAAAGAAAGCAGGAATCACTCACCCCATTCTAAGGGCTCACCCCACACCCCAAAGGAAGCAGTCTCCAGATTCAGATGCTGCCTCTAC
>NW_011253062.1:0-410 GCF_000146605.3 Meleagris gallopavo
ACCTACCTGCATACAAGCAGCGCACCAACATGGGGTGCATGATGTTCATTACCTGCTGGACACATCTCACTCCACTGACTGGAGGAGCCCAGGCAAGCCTTCAACTCCATCAGGCTGCAAAATGAAATCAGAAGAGACGCAGAACAGAATTTAAAACACAACAAGGATGCACACAATGCCCTTAAAAAACACCCACCGCATGGATGCAATTAGCACAAGAATTACAGCCATCCAGCTTGAGATCCTCCAGAAAAGCAGAGCTCACAGCTCTGAAATCAAGCAGGAATCACTCACCCCATTCTAAGGGCTCACCCCACACCCCCAAAGGAAGCAGTCTCCAGATTCAGATGCTGCTCTTACACCTAGCAGCCCTTCACGTGCACTTGCGATCCCCCCAAAAAGACGAAGAT
>NW_011253063.1:0-317 GCF_000146605.3 Meleagris gallopavo
GTCCTTGGAATGGGGTAAGTGGTTTCTTTTTTTCTTTCAGGGCTGTGATCTTGTCTTTTTGGGGGATCGCAAGTGCGCTGAAGGGCTGCTAGGTGTAAGAGCAGCATCTGAATCTGGAGACTGCTTCCTTTGGGGTGTGGGGTGAGCCCTTAGAATGGGGTGAGTGATTCCTGCTTGATTTCAGAGCTGTGAGCTCTGTCTTTTCGTGGAGGATCTGAAGCTGGATGGCTGTAATGAAGTAGGGCTATGTGCTAATTGCATCCATGCGGTGGGTTGTTTTTAAGGGCTATTGTGTGCATCCTTGTTGTGTTGTAATT
>NW_011253064.1:0-502 GCF_000146605.3 Meleagris gallopavo
ATATAACTAATAGCTTGCCTTTAGGCTCGTACTCTTGCTCTAAAATAGGATATGGGACTGGGAAATACTCACTTGGATACAGTCCTTGAGGTAGTTGAAGACGATGGCTTTCAGGCTGAAAATCTCTCCTTGGATCACAGAGTATGGCAGAGAAAGGTCTACAAAGAAAGGCTGGAAGACTCTAAGTGTAGCTAAATGAGAAAGCCCAAAGCCACTATCAGCAACACAGAAGATATTGGCATTCCATTCTGTAATAGTGTCAGGTACAGTAACTTGGAGAGATGCTTGACCTTCACCACTACAGCAGAAAGAGAGAGAGAACTTGATTAGAAGTAGTCAGAAGTTTCCAAAGATCTCTGAAAAAGGCAGGCAGAGGCTATTACCAACCTGACAGAGACCAAATCCCAAATCCAAAGTTTCTGGGAAATATGTCCGTGGTTTGGGCTTCTCTGTGTCAGCTGACTGAGGTACAAGATTGGCATGAATAACATAACTGTCTGCA
>NW_011253065.1:0-415 GCF_000146605.3 Meleagris gallopavo
TGCTTTAGTAAGGGCAACAGAAGGTCATTCCCTCTTGACTGCAGAGGTAATGAACCCTCTCAGCACTGGTAGCTGTTAAAGAAGGACGTGCTCAATTTTACTCTGAAAGATTACATGAGCTATTAGAAATGATGAGTCAAATGCACATACTGATAACACTCACGACAAGTGTGTGCATGGAACTAATGTACCCTAAAACACAATGCTGGATGTGCTTTCCAAAAAGCTGTGAATCTTACATTTCTATGTAATCATTTTCTTAGAGTATTTTACCCTCTATTCTATGAATAGTTCAGGAGGGGTCACACTGAGGTTTTGCTGCTGCTTAATGCTCTCTTCTTTTTTTTTTTTAAGTCTTCTCAGGGTCTATTTTTTTGTCTACATCCTACTTACTTACACTATCTGTAGTTTACAG
>NW_011253066.1:0-394 GCF_000146605.3 Meleagris gallopavo
CCACCAGACCAGGCTGCCCGGAGCCACAGCCAGCCTGGCCTTGAATGCTTCCACGGATGGGGCATGCACAACCTCCGTGGGCAACCTGCTCCAGTCTGTCACTGCCTTCTGTGTGAAAAGCTTGCTCCTAATATCTAACCTAAGCCTCCCCTGTCTGAGTTTAAGACCGTTCCCCCTTGTCCTCTCACTATCTCCCCTCATCAACAGCCATTCCCCCTTCCTGATCATATGCTCCTTTCAAGTAGTGCAAGGCCGCAATGAGGTCTCCTCGGAGCCTTCTCTTTTGCAAGCCAAACAAGCCCAGTTCCCTCAACCTTTCCTCATAGGAGAGGTGCTCCAGCCCTCTGATCATCTTAGTGCCCTCCTCTGGACCCGCTCCAAGAGCTCCACGTCC
>NW_011253067.1:0-317 GCF_000146605.3 Meleagris gallopavo
CTCTGTAAATGGGAAGACCTGAACTGGGGAGTAAATAGATCCCTAGTAAGGATAAAGAAGAATTGGCAATTATTACTAGACATAGCCAGGAAAACACCTTTTAATACCAGATGGGTAAAAGCCCATGCTAAGGATAATCAGCCAGCCACAAAATAGAATATATAGAATATAACAGTGGATGAGTTAACAAAAGTTGGAAAATTATCTTAGATCTGAAGTGGTATCAGTTGGGAGAATGGTTACATCAGAACTTAGGTCACACATAGCAAGGAAGCACATAGCTGCACAGAGTGAAGTCAAACCTATAAACAGGAAAG
>NW_011253068.1:0-421 GCF_000146605.3 Meleagris gallopavo
AATGAAATCAGAAGAGACGCAGAACATAATTTAAAACACAACAAGGATGCACACAATGCCCTTAAAAAACACCCACCGCATGGATGCAATTAGCACATAGCCCTATTAATGACAGCCATCCAGCTTGAGATCCTCCAGAAAAGCAGAGCTCACAGCTCTGAAAGAAAGCAGGAATCACTCAACCCATTCTAAGGGCTCACCCCACACCCCAAAGGAAGCAGTCTCCAGATTCAGATGCTGCTCTTACAGCTAGCAGCCCTTCAGTGCACTTGCCATCCCCCAAAAGACCAAGATCACAGCCCTGAAACGAAAAAAAGAACCACTTACCCCATTCCAAGGACCAATACTCCCCCACACTCTCAAGTGAAGGAAGCAGCTCAGGTCCAAATACCTACCAGCCCTTAAGTACGCTCAGGTTCCC
>NW_011253069.1:0-445 GCF_000146605.3 Meleagris gallopavo
CAGCAATTACAATGGCTATGAGCAGAGTTTCAGAGCAAAGACCACCTGGAGAACTTGGGACTGAACATGCGAGATGAAGATCTGTCACCGGGTCACACATCCCTGCACAAACTAGGAACCCTCCCATAATGCTTTAATTTGGTGGATTCAGAGATAAAGAGATGATATTTTGGAGGAGACAGAAATAAGAGAAAACATTATCGGGAATAGTGAGATTGCCTCCTAAGGATCTGATGAATCAAGAATTAACAAAAATAAATAACTGAGAAGATCTTTGTTTAGAACATTGACAGTTTGTGCGAACTGACAAGCCCATTTACATGCCAGGACAAGAAGGTAAGTCTGAGTACACATATAAATAAGTTGTGGCAGCATTGTGGAGATGTTCCTTGCAGTGTGCAGATCATTGTATGTCCCCACTAAGTCTTTGATGTGGATTTTCCAG
>NW_011253070.1:0-394 GCF_000146605.3 Meleagris gallopavo
ATCTGTGCTCTGTGCCGTGTTCTGCTGTAGCACAAACACTGGAAGCGATGGGAGTCTTTGCTGTGTCTGAGTGGGTTTTGTGTTTTGTGCTGCAGTGTATAAGCTTGGGAGGATACAGGACAGGAGACCTGGAACGTCTCTGCCGTGAGAGACCGGCCGATCCTCCGGAGGTCCTCTCACACCTGCAGGGTCGTAAGAGGTGAACAGGTAGGTAAATACGGAACCTGTGCCATTGCTCACAGAGCTCTATAGCGCAGCTAATGACATGTCATGTGGTTTTGGTTTGTTTTTCTTTGTCTTAGTAGAAACGAGACGGCTGCTGGTGTACAGACTGTGACAGGAACGGTGTAAGAGTCTGCAGAAAACGGGCTTCTCCCAGAGGAGAGCTACGTGC
>NW_011253071.1:0-410 GCF_000146605.3 Meleagris gallopavo
ATTGATGTGGCCACTAAAGAAGACTGTTCAAATGTTTCACCTGGAAGCACAAGGAAGCAGTTACTTTAGAAGATTGACTGTGAGAACAAAAAACAAACAAAAAACCAACCGAACAAAAAAGTTGGCAGTTCTAAGTACAATCCAGCAGAGGGAAACACAAACTCAAGAAAACTAACTCAAACCTCTTGGATATGTTTTCACCCATCAAAACTGACTTATTTACCCACAGATGAACCGATGAACTAGATCCATTAAAATGTGATAAGGTATGTCATCTTCTATCCTGCATATTCTATGTATATCGACAGAAAAATTAAAAAAAAAAAAAAAAGGAATCTCTGATTTGCTGATTTGCATTGTATTTGTTAATATATGACTAAGATACCTTTGTCTAGTATTTTTTTTTTTAA
>NW_011253072.1:0-427 GCF_000146605.3 Meleagris gallopavo
AAACCTGTTTTCTCCCAAGAGAGCGAGCGAGGATTTGCCCACTGCTTTCCAAGCGATAAAGCCTAACCAACGAACGAGAAGGCAACGAAGAAATCCTTTTTGGCTTCCAATCCATCCCTGACCCCTGGAGGCGTCGAAGTAAGCGTGAAAATCTTACACCAACCGACCACCCGAGTTGGCACCATCGTCGCATGCACAGGAAGCGGCTCGCATCTTAGATAAACGAAATGTGTCAATGTGATACTTCAAGCTTGTGTTGCCAGCCTCGGGCCAGGAGGATGACGGAACAATGTGTCTCTGTGACACCCTGTACGTTCCCCGTTTTTTTTTTTTGTCGTTTCGTACACCATCCTCTCTGCTTAATGACGCATGAAGCGGAAGATCGAGTGGCGTGAATTGAAATTTGATAAATCACGCACATGACTTT
>NW_011253073.1:0-516 GCF_000146605.3 Meleagris gallopavo
TCAGGAGTTCGTCTGGCGAGCCCAGGACAGGGTGAGTGACTTTCTCTTATTTCTCCAATATAAATGCTATTAGCCGAGCTCCTGGATATGGATCTATACCATCTGTATATCCATTGATTAAACAATTGGCGAGCCAGGCAATTGTTTGATGTAAATCCACTTTACATCATGTCTCTTTTATGGGGTTTCTATAAATGGGTCAAGGGGGAGAACACCATTCCCCTAGTTAAAATGATCCCCGGGCAGATCCCAGGGTTTCTGGGATCTCCTTCTTATCAACTGGCAACTATAATTGAGAAATGGGGTCCCCTGCGTACTTTGGCGAGTATTTCCCCAGTACGCTTAACAGAATACTTTCAGGGACTGGACAAAGATGTCTTAACTACAAAAAGAAAGGCAATTAGCTGCATCCACAGTGGCATGGCCACTGCTGAATGCTTTAAATCAAGCAGAGACAAGATCAGGTAGTTCAGAAAATGAAATCAGCTACCTAAAAGCTCGGATTGACAATTGGAG
>NW_011253074.1:0-464 GCF_000146605.3 Meleagris gallopavo
GGCATACTCCAAAGGAAGCACTCCCCAGGTTCAGATGCTGCCCCTACTCTTCCCAGCCCTTCAATGGGATCAGGGAGGGGTGGAGCCTGGCTCTGCCCCACTCCACAGCCAAACTGCCCCCAGCTGTGCTTGCAGGGCTGCACCCCGCCCCAGGTGCAGGTTCCACAAAAAACAGGAGGGCAAGGGAATGCCCAGGCAAAGGCAAGGGCCAAGAGAACATGGAAGGAAATGCCAAGGGATGACGGCCCAGACAATACGGCAGGGAACGCCAAAAACTGAATGCCGACATGAATGTGGCAACACAAAAGCCAAGGGGTCATTAGGCCAAGAGAATGGGGCAAGGAACACAAAAATCGGAGGACAAGTCAATGTAATAGTGAAAACAGTGCAAGACCAGAGACAAGCAAGACACAGAACAAAGAGGATAGGCAGCCTTACTGGGCACCATGAAGCGCAATTCAGAG
>NW_011253075.1:0-470 GCF_000146605.3 Meleagris gallopavo
GTCAGCCAATCCTCCCAACTTCATATCATCAGCAAACTTGCTGAGGGTGGCCACTATCCCCTCATCAAGGTCATTGATGAAGATGTTGAACAAGACCAGACCCAGCACAGACCCCTGGGGGACACCACTGATCACAGGTCTCCAGCCAGACTCTGCACCACCAACGACGACCCTCTGCGCTCTGCCAGTCAGCTAGTTCTCAACCCACCTCACTGTCCACTCGTCTATCCCACACTTCCTCAGCTTTGTTATAAGGATGTCGTGGGAGACAGTATCAAATGCCTTTCTAAAATCAAGGTAGACTACATCTACCACTCTTCCCCCATCCACCCAGCATGTGACAGCATCATAGAAGGCCACCAGGTTGGTCGAGCACGACCTCCCCTTGGTGAACCCATGCTGACTACTCCTGATAACCTCCTTTTCTCCCAGCTGTCCTGGAGATGGTATCCAGCACAAGCTGTTCCATC
>NW_011253076.1:0-467 GCF_000146605.3 Meleagris gallopavo
GGTAATGAACATCATGCACCCCATGTTGGTGCGCTGCTTGTATGCAGGTAGGTTTGCGATGTGATCCGACTCCCCCATGCTGACCATCCACAGCTAGATCAAGTTGCTCAGAGTCTGAGCCAGGCTCACCTTGAAAGGGCCAGCACATCCACCATGTCTCTGGCAACCTGTGCCGCTGCCTCAGCACCCTCACTGTACAAGACATTTTTCCTAGATTTCACCTCCATTTTCCCTTGTTCTTTCCTTGAGGTATTGAAAGGCTGTTACCAGGTTCCCTTGGAGCCTTCACTTCTCCAGGAGGCTGAACAGCCCAGCTCTCCTTGCTTACAGGAGAGGGGTTCCATCCTTGGGTTCGTGTTTGTGGCTGTACTCTGGATGCACTCGCACAGCTCCATGTCTCCCTGCACTGAGGACTCCACATCTGGACGCAGCACTGCAGCTGAGGCCTGACCAGCGCAGAGCAGGAG
>NW_011253077.1:0-439 GCF_000146605.3 Meleagris gallopavo
TTCAGTATACCTGGAATCGTTTGCCCCAGGGGTGGAAACATAGCCCAACCATTTGCCATGGGTTGATCCAAGCTGCACTGGAACAGGGAGGTGCTCCTGAGCACTTACAGTATATTGATGACATCATCGTGTGGGGCAACACAGCAAAGGAAGTTTTTGAGAAAGGAGAGCAAATAATCCAGATCCTTCTGCGTGCTGGTTTCGCTATTAAGCGAAGCAAAGTGAAAGGGCCTGCCCAGGAAATTCAGTTCCTAGGTATAAAGTGGCAAGATGGCCGTCGTCACATCCCAACAGATGTGATCAACAAAATCAGTGCCATGTCTCCACCCACTAATAAGAAAGAGACACAATCGTTCCTGGGTGTAGTGGGTTTTTGGAGAATGCATGTTACCAAACTACAGCCTCATGTAAGCCCCCTTTATCAGGTGACACGGAAGAA
>NW_011253078.1:0-445 GCF_000146605.3 Meleagris gallopavo
ATGTTTTGGTGGTGGGTGTTCCCTCATCCCAGCTACTGACCCTGCACTTGGATTTGTGGCCACTGCTCAGCCTGTTGAGGTCTCTGTGGATGGCATCCCGTCCCTCTGCTGTGTCACTGCACCCCACAGCTTGGTGTCCTTAGGGTGCACTCAACCCCACTGTTGATGTCCCTGATGGAAGGGGGAAACCCGGATGCTTGTACCAACTGGGCGTAGAAGCCCTTGGGAGCAGCCCTGCGGAGGACTCGGGGATCCTGGTGGACAAAGAGCTGGACATAAGCCAGTAGTGTGCACTTGCAGCCCAGAAGGCCAACTGTATCGTGGGCTGCATTCAAAGAGGAGCGACCAGCAGGGAGAGGGAGGTGATTGTCCCCCTGACTCGGCTCTGGTGCGGCCCCATGTGCAGCACTGCGTCCAGGCCTGGGGCTCCAGCACAGGAATGATG
>NW_011253079.1:0-425 GCF_000146605.3 Meleagris gallopavo
CTCTGGGGGGAAAAAGCGTCCTTTCTGGGAGAAAATGTCCTAGTTTGGGGAGAAAGTGTCATAGTGCGGAGTGTGGTGTAGCAGATTAGGGGGAATTGGGAGGTATTCCTAAGAGAACTGTCATTTCTGTGTGAAAAGGTCTTATGTGGGGGGGAAAAGGTGAGGAATGTGTGAGAAAGCTGGTGTTTCTGGGAGTAAATGCCATCTTTTGGGGGCTAGAAATGGTCTTTTCTGGTGGGATGTGCCATATATTTGTGAGGCAATCGGTGTTTGTGAGGGCCAATGGCATATATTCTGGATCGAAATGGTCTTTCCGCAGTAAAATGCCAAAAGTCTGGGAGTAAGTGTCATGATGAGGAATGTAATGGAGTGTAATTGGGAGGAACTGGGAGGAATTTTCTCGGAGTCGTGGTCTTTGTGGGTGC
>NW_011253080.1:0-455 GCF_000146605.3 Meleagris gallopavo
AGCAGGTAATGAACATCATGCACCCCATGTTGGTGCGCTGCTTGTATGCAGGTAGGTTTGCGATGTGATCCGACTCCCCCATGCTGACCATCCACAGCTAGATCAAGTTGCTCAGAGTCTGAGCCAGGCTCACCTTGAAAGGGCCAGCACATCCACCATGTCTCTGGCAACCTGTGCCACTGCCTCAGCACCCTCACTGTACAAGACATTTTCCTTAGATTTCACCTCCATTTTTCCCTTGTTCTTTTCCTGTAGGTATTGAAAGGCTGTTACCAGGTTCCCTTGGAGCCTTCACTTCTCCAGGAGGCTGAACAGCCCAGCTCTCCTTGCTTACAGGAGAGGGGTTCCATCCTTGGGTTCGCGTTTGTGGCTGTACTCTGGATGCACTCGCACAGCTCCATGTCTCCCTGCACTGAGGACTCCACATCTGGACGCAGCACTGCAGGTGAGGCCTG
>NW_011253081.1:0-466 GCF_000146605.3 Meleagris gallopavo
TCATCATGCTTTCAGTGGTATCTGTACCTACAAGATCTTCTGCCTTGGTTTCCTTTCACTTATGTTTCACGATTGCCGTTTTGATGTTCAGGACTCAAGCAGCCATTATTTTTCACTGTTTATTTCCTATTTCCCTTCAGTTTGGTCGCTTGGGACAAGAAGGTATGTATTTTAAATTGCACTGACATTTTCAGACCATTTCTCTTTCTGCACGGTCCCAGCACCTGGCATGCTGACTATAATCCTGAATACACATTTTTTCAAAGTCCTCTTCTAGAACTAATGGAATAGTTCCTTATGAGACACAATCTGATCACAGTGCTGGCAATATTTGTTCCACCTCCTGCTTCCTGGGGTGGCATGAATAGCGCTGCATCACGCATAGCTCTCTGCTCTTCCAGTTCTGATGCTGTCTGGGCACTCCTTATGGCCTCAAAACTCCCTCATGCCACATGTACCACGTTCT
>NW_011253082.1:0-415 GCF_000146605.3 Meleagris gallopavo
CCTTTACAATGTATAACAGCCATGCTGCTCTTTGGTAGATTTACATCATGCTGAATGTTTTCCTTCTGTGTAAGCAGCCCTCGCTCTTTCCAGATGGTACCATGAGTGGGTACCACCCCAAAGCACATCTAGCATCTGTCCATATATTTTGAGGTTCTTGTCAAGGCGGTTATTTCAGCCTCCTGAGTGGAGGTCCCCCCAGGAAAAGGTCTTGCTTCAGTTACCTTGTCAGTAGCAGTTACTGCATATCCTGCCTTACTGTTTCCTTGTCTTCACAAAACTCCTTCCATCGATGAATGCAGGAATCCTCAGCATCGTCCAGCAGTTCCCTCCTGTAGGTCTGACCAACTGGCACAGACCAGGTTCTCCGTGCAGTCGCACACTGCTGGCTTGGAGGTAGCTCTGCGTTGTTGTT
>NW_011253083.1:0-492 GCF_000146605.3 Meleagris gallopavo
GTAGCCGCGACCCAACACACCAGGGCCACTTTTCGTGCATAGGAGAGGAGCAAAAGTTTTTCCTCTATTTTAATTGGTTGTTTGTTGGAGCTGCTGCTACTGCCGAGCTCAGCTCTCGGTCGAGAGCCTCGTCAGTTCTATCCCTGCAGAAACATACTCACACCAACACACACTGTTAGAGCTAGAGAGCTGAAGGGAACAACGGAAAGAAGAAGTAAAAACCTCCAAACGAACGAACCCGAGAACACGCTGACCTCACCCACCCGGAGAGGTCCCCCTGGCGCCCCCCTTCTCTGCTATTCCCCTTCACGCCACGGCTATTGTTGTGTAAGCTTATTGTGAAAATAGAATTATAGAAACACAAAAAACCTTTATAAAGTTAATTAACGCCGCTTGTAAATGTTTCAAGATTTTTTGTCCGCAAAGGGCACACCGTACGGGACTTACGGTCAGGTAACTCCGGCAAAGGGTCGCCAAGCCGTAGGAGCGGAC
>NW_011253084.1:0-309 GCF_000146605.3 Meleagris gallopavo
GGAGAGGAGCGGTTTGCACTTCGCCTCGGGTACATGCAGAATGCACTAGGCCTAGCTGTGAATACGACGTCTCTGCCTTCATTTCGAGCGGCAATTCTTTTTTGGTGTTGTTCTCCATGGCTACGCTTGTGCATGCTCGGAGGAAAAGAGTGGAGAGCAAAAACCCTCTCTAATAAGGCTGTTGGAAGTTCGGGGAGCGACATTTGTTTCGCTCCCAGGGAGAGAGAGCGTGACAGAAAGTGGGGAGCGATCCTTTCTGGCCTGCGGAGAAAAAAAACGCCTCCCGTACGGAGGTAGTGCGAGGAGGCT
>NW_011253085.1:0-352 GCF_000146605.3 Meleagris gallopavo
CTGCCCCTTCCTGCACTCCAAAGGGATGCTTACTTGACATCCCCTACAGCACTGCAACTGCAATCTTCAGCTGCCTTGATTCCGGAGTTCTCCTTTTGGACAGGAACCCTACAGAAAGGATCAACAAGGGACAAATCATGAGGAAGAAGCATTTTCCCAGCTTTCTTCTGCCATGCAATGTAGTCTCTTGAGGAAGGCAATGCTTGGAAATCAGCTGCCCATCACTAGCTGCAGCTTGTGCCTGACTGCCATGGCTTCTGTCAGCAAGTCGCCCCCCAGGTTCCCCCCTTTTTCCCCCCACAGGTGTGCTGACCGTCCGTGTCTCCAGTTGAGCACTTGGCTCTCTGCCGTG
>NW_011253086.1:0-336 GCF_000146605.3 Meleagris gallopavo
TTTCCCTTATTCTTTCCTTTAGGTATTGAAAGGCTGTTACCAGGTTCCCTTGGAGCCTTCACTTCTCCAGGCTGAACAGCCCAGCTCTCCTTGCTTACAGGAGAGGGGTTCCATCCTTGGGTTCGTGTTTGTGGCTGTACTCTGGATGCACTCGCACAGCTCCATGTCTCCCTGCACTGAGGACTCCACATCTGGACGCAGCACTGCAGGTGAGGCCTCACCAGCGCAGAGCAGAGGGATGGGGATCTCCTCCCTTCGCCCGCTGACTGCGCATCTTTGGATGCAGCCCCAGGATACGGTTTGGCTTTTCTGGGCTGGAGGCCATTGCTGGCTTGT
>NW_011253087.1:0-330 GCF_000146605.3 Meleagris gallopavo
ATTAGTAATAAAAAAAGTTCTTTATTTGTCTCTCTGGGGAATTTCTTTCACACTCACTTTTTTCAAAACTATCTTTATTTGTTTCCCTTCTCCCTCTCTCTCTCTCTCTCTCACACACACACACACACACACAGGCAGATCAACTTAAAATAAAACAAGTATTTTATATTCATTCCAGGCAGGGACTCCTGACCAAAATGTGTGCCTTCCTTTTTTTCCCCCCACGTCTTTTTTCTATATACAGACCAGTGAAGAAAACACAAGAAAAATCTGAGGCCTATGAGGTGACAGATGAACAAGATGTAGAGGCAAATTATCCAAATGGTGTTG
>NW_011253088.1:0-359 GCF_000146605.3 Meleagris gallopavo
GAATGATACAGAGAAACTCACAAGGATGATCAAAAGTATGAAATAGTTTCAGTACAACGTTTAATTAAATAACTTAAGAATCATAAGGCTAGAAAAAAAGACAAGAAAAGAGGGATGTTTATGAAAACATCGAGATTATGGAGGAGTTAAACAGGGACTGACAGCACCAAACAAGTGGCTCTCAGATGAAGTTTAGTATATGGCAAGTTCAAACCTAAAAAAAATAACTCGTTGTGCAATTAAGTTACTACAGGACATGTGTGGTGTTAAAAAGTTGATATAAGCTTAAAAAAGATTGAGAAAATCCACAAACTACTCAAAAAAATGCTGTTGAATAGCAAGAATTGTCCACTTAGTTC
>NW_011253089.1:0-404 GCF_000146605.3 Meleagris gallopavo
AACTCGGGGATCAAGGCGGTTGAAGAACGAGTGAAGCCAGCTCCTTCCAGGAGCGAGGGAGGTTCCTGTGGAGAGAACCCTGAGACCTCGGGCTTCCTCTGACACTTAGCCATCATGTCTCAGCAAGGAGATGGTTCCAATTCCTGCTCTGTGAGAAGAAAGGTATGGCTGGGTTTCTTTTGTGTGGTGTTTCTTCTTTTTTTCTTCATTTTTAAGGGAGAGGTGGAGCAGGAGGAGCCCTGCTGGTCCTTTGTGACCTCAAAAACCAGTTGGATTTTGCGCTCGCTGCTGACAGCCCGGGCTAATGAATGGACATGGCTTAGGCTGTATTTTCCCTTAGTGATAATTAATCTCTCAGCACTCTGATAATCTATCTCTGGCACGACCTGGAAGCTCTGTGCAAA
>NW_011253090.1:0-494 GCF_000146605.3 Meleagris gallopavo
TACAGGCTGGAGGATGAGCTGCTGGAGAGGAGCTCTGCAGAGAGGGACCTGGGCGTCCTGGTGGACGACAGGTTGGCCATGAGCCAGCAGTGTGCCCTCGTGGCCAAAAAGGCCAATGGCATTCTGGGGTGCATTAAAAAGAGCGTGTCCAGCAGGTCGAGGGAGGTGATCCTCCCCCTCTACTCTGCCCTGGTAAGGCCTCATCTGGAGTACTGTGTCCAGTTCTGGGCTCCTCAGTACAAAAAAGACAGGGATCTCTTGGAAAGAGTCCAGCGCAGGGCCACAAAGATGGTGAAGGGCCTGGAGCATCTCCCCTATGGAAGAAAGGCTAAGTGAACTGGGTCTGTTTAGCCTTGAGAAAAGAGACTGAGAGGGGACCTGATCCAGGTTTATAAATATCTGAGGTGTGGCGGCCATAGCGGTGAGGCCAGTCTCTTTTCAGTGGTACGTGGAGACAAGACGAGGGGAAATGGACATAAGCTGCAGCATAGGAA
>NW_011253091.1:0-491 GCF_000146605.3 Meleagris gallopavo
CCTGCCCCGGTGGAGCACAGCTGCTGTGTCTCAGGTGTTACTTCAGCAGGAGCTGAAGTGGAGCTGGAGTCCTCTGCCTGGGCCACAGACTCTGCCCAGCATCCCAGATGCAGGTCGGGCCTTGGGAGAACAAGGAAGAGAAAAATCAGTACCTGACACTTCTGGACTGGAGAGGCATTTTCTCCAGACCAGCTCTAAAATCTATGGTTCACCTTTCCTACAACTCCTACCAATATGGGGGTTGTCACTCCTTTAACCTGGGGCTACACTTAAGGTCCAATCCAAAAGCAGGCATGGTTTTCAGTGGGAAATGATCTGTGCAGACAGAGCACTTGGGGCCTAGCAAGCATGGTGCAAGTTTTTGTAGCCAGAGGCACTTTGCCGCCTTCATTAGTTGCACTGTAATAATGGGAGCAAGCCAACCTCCCCAGATATCTGTGTTCACTACTACACTTCTCTTCCTCAGGACATGCTCAGCGGAGACTGATTGC
>NW_011253092.1:0-396 GCF_000146605.3 Meleagris gallopavo
GGGGAGTATTGGTCCTTGGAATGGGGTTAAGTGGTTTCTTTTTTTTCTTTCAGGGCTGTGATCTTGTCTTTCTGGGGGATCCCCAAGTGCACTGAAGGGCTGCTAAGGTGTAAGAGCAGCAATGTGAATCTGGAGACTGCTTCCTTGGGGTGTGGGGTGAGCCCTTAGAATGGGGTGAGTGATTCCTGCTTTTCTTTTCAGAGCTGTGAGCTCTGCTTTTTCTGGAGGATCTCAAGCTGGATGGCTGTAATGAATAGGGCTATGTGCTAATTGCATCCATGCGGTGGGTGTTTTTTAAGGGCATTGTGTGCATCCTTTGTTGTGTTGTAAATTATGTTCTGCGTCTCTTCTGATTTCATTTTTGCAGCCTGATGGAGTTGAAGGATTGCCTGGGCT
>NW_011253093.1:0-471 GCF_000146605.3 Meleagris gallopavo
CCAGAAATTAAGAGGACTTTAGGCCAAAAACAGAGAGAGAGAAATTCTTCAATTTCAAGGAGCATACAAAAAGCGCGTCTGTAGTAACTTTCCGACCTGACTTCTATTGGCCCACCCGCTTTTCCTTCCTTCGCGGGAGCAGTGCTGTTGCTGTACGATAGGTAAACAAGTAACTGGCCGGTTTTGTGCGTGGAAAACTGGTTCCCTTGTCGGAAGATCACCACCACCGGATCACGCTTGTGTGGTGGCTTCTGGTTCGTTAATGAGTACACATGAACACCTCAACACAGAGCAGAGCATACACATTCAAACGTACGCACTAATGGCGCGTGAGAGGGGGATTGGTGGTGATGGGAGTAGGGAGCTATCATCGAGGTGTTTTTTGGTGCTACAATGTAAAAAATATAAAAAATTTCGTGTGTGAACACGTCTTTAAATATTGGCTCTATTATGTCACGCGATCGTTTGCGG
>NW_011253094.1:0-416 GCF_000146605.3 Meleagris gallopavo
CACTGTTGATGTCCCTGATGAAGGGGAAACCCAGATGCTTGTACCAACTGGGCGTAGAAGCCCTTGGGAGCAGCCCTGCGGAGGACTCGGGGATCCTGGTGGACAAAGAGCTGGACATAAGCCAGTAGTGTGCACTTGCAGCCCAGAAGGCCAACTGTATCCTGGGCTGCATTCAAAGAGGAGCGACCAGCAGGGAGAGGGAGGTGATTGTCCCCCTCGACTCGGCTCTGGTGTGCGGCCCCATGTGCAGCACTGCGTCCAGGCCTGGGGCTCCAGCACGGGAATGATGTGGAGCTTTTGGAGCAGGTCCAGAGAAGGGCCACGAAGATGATCAGAGGGCTGGAGCACCTCTCTTAGAAGAAATGTTAGAGGGAACTGGGATTGTTGTGTGGGAGAAGAGAAAGCTCTGGAGATAG
>NW_011253095.1:0-380 GCF_000146605.3 Meleagris gallopavo
TCAGCGAGACCTGGACAGGCTGGAGAGCTGGGCAGTAAGAAACCGGATGAGGTTCAACACAAGCAAGTGTAGGGTCTTACACCTAGGGAGGAAGAATTGCATGCACCAATACAGGCTGGGGGATGAGCTGCTGGAGAGGAGCTCTGCAGAGAGGGACCTGGGCGTCCTGGTGGACGACAGGTTGGCCATGAGCCAGCAGTGTGCCCTCGTGGCCAAAAAAGGCCAATGGCATTCTGGGGTGCATTAAGAAGAGCGTGTCCAGCAGGTCGAGGGAGGTGATCCTCCCACTCTACTCTGCCCTGGTAAGGCCTTCATCTGGAGTACTGTGTCCAGTTCTGGGCTCCCCAGTTCAAAAAAGACAGGGATCTCTTGGAAAGAGT
>NW_011253096.1:0-443 GCF_000146605.3 Meleagris gallopavo
TCCCAAGGATAGGACATTTTCCCTAAATGCTATGGCAGTTCTGCTAAGAAATACTCCTTTCCTTCCCTAAATGGGACATATGCACCCACAAAGACCACGACTCCGAGAAATTCCTCCCAGTTCCTCCCAATTACACTCCATTACATTCCTCATCATGACACTTACTCCCAGACTTTTGGCATTTACTGCGGAAAGACCATTTTGATCCAGAATATACGCCATTTGCCCTTCACAAAACACCCAAATTTGCCTCACAAAGATGTGGCACATCCCACCAGAAAGACCATTTCTATCCCCCAAAAGATGGCATTTAACTCCCAGAAACACCAAGCTTTCTCACACATTCCTCACCTTTTCCCCCCCACATAAGACCTTTTCACCCGGAAATGACAGTTCTCTTAGGAATACTCCAATTCCCCCTAATCTGCTACACTACACTCCGC
>NW_011253097.1:0-483 GCF_000146605.3 Meleagris gallopavo
CTCCATGCTATTTCACAAGTCGAGGCAGTCAGGTCAAGTCCCTGGTGAGGAGAAAAAAGGTGACAGCACACCTCTTAGGAAGGATAGAAAGTGTGACGCGGGGAACTACCAGCATGGCAGTCTCACCTCTGTGCTGGTCACGGATCATGGAGCAGATCATCCTGGAAGTGACTCTCAAGCACACATTCCAGTGCGTCACCACCCTGTGCGTGAAAAGCTGCCTCCTAATAACCAACCTAAACCTCCCCTGTCTCACTTGAAAACCATTTCCCCTTGTCCTATCGCTATCCACCCTCCTAAACAGTCGTTGCCCCCTCCTGCTTATGCGCTCCCTTCGAGTCTTGGAAGGCTGTCATGAGCTATCTCCAGAGCTTTCTCTTCTCCCACAGAAACAAATCCCAGTTCCCTCAACATTCTTTCTAAGAGAGGTGCTCCAGCCCTCTGATCATCTTCGTGGCCCTTCTCTGGACCTGCTCAAAAGCT
>NW_011253098.1:0-500 GCF_000146605.3 Meleagris gallopavo
AAGTTTGCAGATGACACCGCGTTGGGAGGTGGTGTCGATGTGCCTGAGGGTAGCGAGGCCCTTCAGAGGGATCTAGATAAGCTGGATCTGTGGGCTGAGGTGAATGGGATGAGGTTCAACAAGGCCAAGTGTCGGGTCCTGCACTTTGGCCACCACAATCCCATGCAGTGTTATAGGCTTGGGGACGAGTGTCTGGATGACTGTGAAGAGGAAAGGGACCTGGGGGTGTTGGTTGATGCTCGGCTGAACGTGAGCCGACAGTGTGCCCAGGTGGCCGTTAGGGCCAACGGCATCCTGGCCTGCATTAGAAACAGTGTGGCCAGCAGGAGCAGGGAGGTCATCATCCCCCCCCTACTCAGCACTGGTGAGGCCGCACCTCGAGTATTGTGTTCAGTGTTGTTGGAAATATCCAAATAATTTTTGTCAGGACGGTATCTCTGATGAAAGCAGATTTTATTCGCGATTGCAGTGCGGGCGTCCCACAAGCAGGAGCGCACCTA
>NW_011253099.1:0-403 GCF_000146605.3 Meleagris gallopavo
TCCCACTCTCAGCATTCTACACTTCTGTCATCTCTAGGCCAAATGTTTGTGTGTTTTAACTACCAAGAATGAGTGCTACAGTTACACACACGCTCTCTCCCACTTGTCTGTGACTGTATTATAGCTCACCTTTTGTACTCACAGTTTTACAGGGGCAGACAACCCTCACATCGGCCTCTAAGTGCTACATCATCACTACTGCTTCATATTCGTCAGAGAGCTCTATGGGGAGCTCATTTAACTCCTTTAACACTGTTTTGCATCGTGTGGACAATTTTCAATGCACATATTCATTTACTGTTCCCTATGTCTTTTTCTAAAACTATCGTACTTTACAGATGGGGCAGAGAAAGCAAACTAAACTATTTGCTTTAAGGGCCTATGGAACTGACTATTTACAAGG
>NW_011253100.1:0-456 GCF_000146605.3 Meleagris gallopavo
CTGAAGTGCCAGGCTAACAATGACCAGGGATGAGGACTGTGATCTGAAAGTTGAGTTTTAGCTACTTTTCTTGCTAAACTGCCACTGGTATTTGTGATGATAGAAATGACAATGGAACAGTTAGTTTGCTGGTGAACGTATCTAAGCATACAGTTTTGTAGTTCCTTTTTGATGATACCAATATAAGCAGATCCACTGTAATTATTTTTTTCTTTTCACTCATTCCTTTGTCTCTACTCCCACACAGTTAGTTTGAAGAATTACTGTGGGTTTTATTTCAGTAATAATTTACAAATACACATAGGGTTTACAGAATGATGGTGGAAGCTTATTTTTTTTTTTTTTTCCCCACTATTGAAAAAGTATATCTTCTAAAATTACAACAGATCCTTCTTGCATTCTAATACACAAGAGTATCTAAAGGTAGTTCTTGGTTTGGCAGATGTAATAGTTGCC
>NW_011253101.1:0-448 GCF_000146605.3 Meleagris gallopavo
AAAAAGGTGATTGCTCCAGTTGCTGCAGACAATGAAGGTAACAAATAGAGGGGCCCTGCCCCCAGCCAGGGGGGGGGAAAGGGATAATAGAGTTTATTGGACTGTGTGGATTAGATGGCCTGGCACATCAGAATCACGAAAATATAAGGCCCTGGTGGATACTGGTGCACAGTGCACTCTAATGCCCTCGAGTCACCAAGGGACAAAAATCAATTTATATTCATGGGGTGACTGGAGGTTCCCAAGAGCTGACTATGTTGGAGGCCGAAATCAAGCCTCACTGGTAAAGACTGGCAGAAACACCCTATTGTGACTGGCCCAGGGGCTCCATGCATACTTGGTATTGATTACCTCAGAAGGGGATATTTTAAGGATCCCAAAGGGTATCGATGGGCCTTTGGAATAGCTGCTGTAGACACAGAAGGTGTTAAGCAGTTGTCTATTTGCC
>NW_011253102.1:0-448 GCF_000146605.3 Meleagris gallopavo
ACCAAGACTGTGAGGTCACAGCGAGTCCCTCTGGGGACATCCAGAGCTGGCACGAGTACAGTCCAGGGAGGGTGGGAAGGGATGGATGGCATCTGTAACAGTCAGAGTTGGAGGAGGTAGAACGGAGAGGCAGAAGCTGTCATGACAAAGGGACTAGCACGATGGAAAGAATGCAGCAGTTAAGACAAAAGCAGAAGTGGAGAGGAGCTGAAGAGGGGTGGAGAGAAACCAAGCGCGGCAGAAGTAAAGGAGATGGGGAAGAGAGGAAAGAAGCAAGCGAGAAAAGCACAAGAGAAGTGAGGACAGAAGAGCAGAGAATGAAAAGAGCAGTAAAGAAGAGCGGATAAGTGCTAGAAGCAGAGAGTGGAGGAAGAGAGCAGGTGAAGGAAGAGGAGAGAGGACAATGAAGAAAGAAGAGCAGAAGAGGAGTGGAGATGATGAAGAGGTG
>NW_011253103.1:0-410 GCF_000146605.3 Meleagris gallopavo
TGCGATTCCGATGCCGACAAGTGCGAATTCAGCCTCCTGCACTACCTGCGAGTGGGGGCTTTTTTCTCCACAGTCCTGAAAGGATCTCTCCCCACTTTCTGAAACGCTCTCCCTGAGAGCGCTACAGCTGTCCCTCCTCGAACTTGCCAATGCCTTATTAGAGCTGGTTTTCCCTTCCACTCTTTTCCTCTCTGAATGCAGATGTGTAGCAGTGGAAAACCTCACTAGAATGAATTGTGGCTCGAAATAAAGGCAGAGACATAGTATTCAGAGGTAGGCGTAGTGCATTCTGCATGTAGCCAAGGCGAAGTGCAAACCGCTCCATTCCGATGCGCGCACAGGAGCCCGCTCACTCGTCGGAGAAAAGCAGCCGGCTGAAGTGGCCCGTTCGCGGCAAGCGAGAAACACGA
>NW_011253104.1:0-318 GCF_000146605.3 Meleagris gallopavo
AAGTGAGCAAGGCTCATGGAGAGGGCTGGGCACATGAACTGCAACTTGGGTAGATATAAAAACAAATTTTATTGTTTAGGAGCAAAGGAGGCCTTGCTACTCATTCATTCAGAGCAGCTTGCAAAACTGTATTAGAAAAAGAGAGAAGAATAAAGGAACTGTAAGCAAAATAATGCCACTGATCAATGGAAAAAGTTGATTTCATTCAGTAAAATATTTTCGTAGAAAAAAAAATACATAAAATAAACTTGCAGTCATTTTATCAAGAAAATCTATGAATAGGAAAAATTATCTTACATACTCATTTTGCTCATTAGT
>NW_011253105.1:0-387 GCF_000146605.3 Meleagris gallopavo
GTGTTTGTCTGTTTGTTTATAATTCCGTTATTTGTTCATTTCAATTTTTTATTTTTATTTATTTACGTGCCCGCGTATTTGTCTCTTTGTTTTTTAAATGTTGTTTTTATTGTTACTTATTGTTGTTATTTATTTATTTATTTGCTTGCTTATTTATCGGCTCGCTCGCTCATTTATTTATTCATTCATTCATTCATTCATTCATTCATTCATTCATTCATTCATTCATTCATTCATTCATTCCTCGTGTTTTATTTCTTATCGATTTTTCCCTTTTAATTTTCGTTTTATCGATCTTTAGGTGTTCCGTCCCCGTCCCCGCCCCGCCCCGCCCCGTCCCGTCCGTCCCCGGTTCGCGATTTGTTGATTGATTGATTGATTGATTGG
>NW_011253106.1:0-408 GCF_000146605.3 Meleagris gallopavo
GAGGCCGAGCCCGCGTCCAGATCGCTCTGCGGGGTCTCTGTGTCCTCAGGCAGATAACGGGAGGATGCGGGAGCTGAGGGGCGATGGGAGGGAGGGGAGCGTCCTGCCGTGCCGCCGGCAGCCTGGGGACCACGTGCTGTGGGTGCCGGCACAAAACTCCTCCATCCGTCACCACGGAAGCAAAATGGTGATTCTGACATTATCTTTTGCAGGCGAGGATAAGCAAGTCTTTGAAAAGTACAGCACCTCCCCGAGGTGACGAAGTGCGCCTTTCTGACCTGAGCCCAGCAGACATCGCAGTCCCCAGCCTGGATTGTGACCCGGTGTCTTCCAGTGCAGCCCACCCAAGCGCAGCCCGAGTCGCCCGGACAGCAGCACCTCCATGAGGAGCGAGGTCGGCATCGCTGA
>NW_011253107.1:0-399 GCF_000146605.3 Meleagris gallopavo
GTGCTTCTACAACTTTACGATTACAGTTACTCAGTTATATACCAAGTTTGCCAGATACCAAAGCTGGAATAACTTCTTGGTGTTGCGAAATTAAGGTTTGCAAAAAGAAATTACAAAATCCCGTGGTTCTGTGATTCTGAATGCAGACCCTATAGCAAGGCCAATGTGATACTAGAAACTTGATCAGCAGCTGATTTTCTGTAAATAATTTCTTGACGAAAACGGGACCTGGTCAACTTAGGACGTGACCTTTAGGCTGGATAGCAACTCCCCAGAGGAATCACACAACCACTGAGGACGCTTGGCAAGAACCCCATCTCCAAAGAGCTCATCTGTAATCAGTTTTTAATCGGTACAGCAGTTATTGGAACAGGCGCGCGCTTCCTGAGATTGGAATGT
>NW_011253108.1:0-480 GCF_000146605.3 Meleagris gallopavo
CACTGATATTGCTAACGCCTTTTTCTCCATTCCTTTGGCCAAAGAATCTAGGCCACAGTTTGCTTTCACCTGGAGGGGCATTCAGTATACCTGGAATCGTTTGCCCCAGGGGTGGAAACATAGCCCAACCATTTGCCATGGGTTGATCCAAGCTGCACTGGAACAGGGAGGTGCTCCTGAGCACTTACAGTATATTGATGACATCATCGTGTGGGGCAACACAGCAAAGGAAGTTTTTGAGAAAGGAGAGCAAATAATCCAGATCCTTCTGCGTGCTGGTTTCGCTATTAAGCGAAGCAAAGTGAAAGGGCCTGCCCAGGAAATTCAGTTCCTAGGTATAAAGTGGCAAGATGGCCGTCGTCACATCCCAACAGATGTGATCAACAAAATCAGTGCCATGTCTCCACCCACTAATAAGAAAGAGACACAATCGTTCCTGGCGTAGTGGGTTTTGGAGAATGCATGTTCCGAACTACAGCC
>NW_011253109.1:0-330 GCF_000146605.3 Meleagris gallopavo
GCTTTTTATCTCTGAGGGGAAAAAAAGCGTTGTTTATGTTGGTTTTAATTAGTATTTCATTGGAAGGTGTTGAAAAGAGAAATCATGTTGTTCTACTCTTAGACTTAATGTCCCAGTAATGGATTTGCTGCTGACTGAATGCTCTAAGAATATTTGTCATCCTTCCTCTTTGTGCAGAGTATGTGTACTCTGTTCCTGCCCTTCTTTTTTGGAAACAGTTAAAAGAATTGCAGTTGAAAGTATTGTTCTGTTTACTTTTTCATAATTCATAATTCGACCATTCATAAGCTGCAGGCTAAAATCCTGTTTAGAATGATGCAGTGGAACAAA
>NW_011253110.1:0-322 GCF_000146605.3 Meleagris gallopavo
CTGGAGTCATACAGCCAGAAAAAGTCACCTCCGGCCCCACCTGCCAGGTCACACAGGTAAGGAGAGCCTGGCACTGAGCATGAGCAAGACCGTAGCACTGAGCGAGGCACTGCGTGGAGCCCTGCAGCCCTGCGGCCCGGCCAGGGGGGAAAGAGCCAACAGGAGGGGGGACCCCGAAGGGAGCAGGGGGAGGAAGAGCGAGGAGGAGGAGGAAGAGGAGGAGGAGAAAGTGCTCAAAGTCGCCGATGCGAAGAAAACCTTTGAGAAGCCGAAAGTGGAGGGAAGCAGCGGCTAGCAGTGCCCGGAAAGGTGAGGGGGACAA
>NW_011253111.1:0-395 GCF_000146605.3 Meleagris gallopavo
GTGCTGGCAGGAAGGTTCAACCTCTGCTGTGTCCACCTGTGACGCTGTGGCCAGCATTATAAAATAGGAGGCATTCCTTTTGGATCAGCCCTTGCATAGTTATGAAAAATTAAGGTTTGTAATGGCTGGCTGAGTAAATTGGTGGCTGCTAGAGAGGGGCACAACTCTAAAATAACAGTAGTTAGACACTGGTAGCTTTCAAGGCCAATTTAAATAACGTGGCTGTATTGGGTTATTTATTTATTTAATGTTATCTTTCATTGTCGTATTTCCTGAAATTCTTCAGGTCTGGCATTCTAGGCTTGATTTTGAATCTGCAAACTCTAGTATTCCCGAGCAACTCCATCCTGTAAGTGGATTAGATTTCATACTCCATTGTAAAACTGTCTTTTAAG
>NW_011253112.1:0-316 GCF_000146605.3 Meleagris gallopavo
CACAGCGTTTGAGACTGCAGTAATATTTGCCGAGTAATAAACAACATCTTCTGATGAAAGTCCAGGAGCCCTTTATTGTCTTGCTGCTCTTTGTCACTGACAATCAATGTTCATAGAGTTCGTGCTGGTACCAAGAGCACCTGCTTCCAAAACGCTGGTACTCCCAAGGAGTTGAATGGTTTGACTGATGCCCTCTTCTGTTTGGCTAAAGAGGGAAGGCATTGAGGCATTGAGGCCACAGTTGTGGTGAGAGGTGAGAGGTGTGCAAGATGTGTGGTGAGGGAGTGTCAGTGTTTAGGTTTTGCATTCACCAAAA
>NW_011253113.1:0-306 GCF_000146605.3 Meleagris gallopavo
GGGGCCGGATCCATCCCACACCACAGCGCTGACAGATGGGGGGATGCCCAACGGGTCACACTTGGGGTCACGGTTTGACCCAGAGCCGGCTCACCCCGTCCCCAGCATCCCACTGCTGCTCATCCCAAGGGGCCGCAGAGGTGGCAAAAAAGGGGATGTGTGTGAGGTTACGGGGAGACACAGAGCACCCCAAAGCGCCCTGTAAGCACTGCAAGGGCTGGAAGTGCTCCTCCAGGTGTGGGGTGAGCAGCGGGGCCAGAGGGTGGTCCTTCGACACTCCCCAACCCCAGTGAAGGCAGCGCGGGG
>NW_011253114.1:0-349 GCF_000146605.3 Meleagris gallopavo
TCCTACCAGAAATACCAGTTTTCGCACGGAAGTAGGCCATTTTCCCTCCGAAACGGCAGTTTTCTCCCCCAAAATGACGTTTTCTCCCAGGAATTGCACCTTTCTTCCTGAAATATTTACATTTTCTACCAAAAATACCAGTTGTCTCCCCAACAATATGGCAATATCTCCCAGAAATACCAGTTTTCTCACCCAAAAACACAACGTTTCCTACCAGAAATACAAGGATTCTCCCCCCAATAATGTGACATTTTCTGCCAGGAATTGCAGTTTTCTCCCAGAAATACCACATTTTTCTCACAGAAATACCGGTTTTCCTCCCAAAATAGGACATCTTCTCTCAGAAACG
>NW_011253115.1:0-352 GCF_000146605.3 Meleagris gallopavo
ATTGCTTCCTCAGTCCCACAGACCCCTTCCCAATCCCACACTGCCATGGGAGATCAGCTTCTGGACCACCTGAGGACCCAAACATCCAGGAGTCTTTGGGTCCTGACGAGATGAAGTCCCAGAGTTCCGAGGGAATTCACCGCTGCAGTCACCGAGCCACTCTCCATGGTATTTCACAAGTCGAGGCAGTCAGGTCAAGTCCCTGGTGAGGAGAAAAAAGGTGACAGCACACCTCTTAGGAAGGATAGAAAGTGTGACGCGGGGAACTACCAGCATGTCAGTCTCACCTCTGTGCTGGTCACGGATCATGGAGCAGATCATCCTGCAAGTGACTCTCAAGCACACATTCCAA
>NW_011253116.1:0-387 GCF_000146605.3 Meleagris gallopavo
TGTAGTGAATTGTCCTTTTAAATTGGCAGAATACTGTTGCAATGTGTGACATATATTCTCAATGTTGGCTATACATATATACATACATATTACTTTAACTTATAGAACTCTAATAAAGTAGTAAGGCCCCTGAAATGAACTATAAAACAAAAACCCCCAAACGGTAAAGACCATGAAGTTAACAAAATTCTTATTTTGTTCTGATGCAGAAACAACATTCAATTCTCACACTTCCCCCCTTTTCTTCTTTATACATTGTTGATTTCTGCAAAAAAAATTTGTTGTTGTTGTTCTTTAAGGCATTATCGTATACATCTCCTCCTCTGCTTCATTTTCTTCATTCCCCCATCCTCCCCTAATACCATTATTTTATCCAAGTACGGTGGT
>NW_011253117.1:0-426 GCF_000146605.3 Meleagris gallopavo
TGGAAAATTCATCCAAGCCTATATTCCACACAGCTTCATCTCAGTGCCAAAAAGAAACACGTGCAGAGATGTTCAGAAGATTCTTTGTGCAGATAAAGGTGCAGGGTGCGTGTGTATTCTCTTCAATTCTCTTCAGTAATAAATATTAATTTGTAATCCAAAGATAACTTTTCAAGAAGTAGAAAGAAAAGTTGATGAAAAGGAAATACACAAGGAACTATTTTCATCTAAAAAATCCTTGCTAAACCTCTCCCCATCAAAAAGGAGCATTCTGGGCATTGTTAAGAGCAGTTCGGAGACCATCTTGCAGCACAAAATGCGGCACAGCCCTTTTCTTTAACAAGCCCCTCATTTCTCTAATTAGTGTCAGATTCCCTCAAGTTAAAATCGTGGATCAGAACAGCCGTTCAGTCCTGCTGAGGTAGG
>NW_011253118.1:0-418 GCF_000146605.3 Meleagris gallopavo
TGCTCCTTGAAACTTTGAGATTAAAAACATTCTTTCTGTAAAATTTCTTGCCATTGTTCTTTACTTTTCATCAGTATACATATTTGACATGCATATCTGGAAAGTCAGTTTAAAACTGCTTTCTTTTATGTTGCCAGGAGGGACCCCAGGTTGTAGTAGTGTTTGTTGGGTTCTTTTGTCAAGATCTCGAATTATTTCCTAGGGACTTACTTCATTCCCTGAAGTGATTCTTAGGGTCAAAAAAAGGAAAGAGTTGAACTGGAGTACAATAGCATAAGGCCAGAGGCACGCAGTTCTTCAAAGCCAGTCATTTCTGGGTTAGAAATGGGTCTAAGCTTAGTTATCTCCAGGACTAAATGAAGAAGGGATCTGAGATTTTAACTGGTTTTGAAGTGCATTTTGTCCCTAAGGCATGAAA
>NW_011253119.1:0-370 GCF_000146605.3 Meleagris gallopavo
AGTGCTGCTGGACAAATCAGGCCGTGCACTCCTTGTGAGTCCATAATTGTGATTGTTTATTGACTGCAATGAGACATGGAGCACTGAGTTGGGCTGGCTTGTGCTGCCCTGTAAGTGCCAAGGACTCACCTCTGCACGTGCAGCAGCAGCTCTCAGAGAAGCCTTCTTCATTTCCGCTCTCCTCTCTTTCTGTCTTTTCTTCTTGCTGTAAAGCAAGAAAAAAGATAAACTCATTTTGCAACAGCAAAATTGCAGAAACATGGGTACCACAGAAGCAGATAGCAGCAAAAAGACAAAAGGAAATTTGGCTAGGAGGCCTCTCAGGATATTCAGTGGGACATACAGAAGCCCAGTATGTAGTTAACTTAAC
>NW_011253120.1:0-375 GCF_000146605.3 Meleagris gallopavo
ACAAGAGTGACTGCAGGAAATTCCTAGTATCAACACATTACCAAAACTGCAGCATTAACTCGATTCCATAAAATATCACCTGCCTTTCTAATAACCTATGCAGTTTAACTCACTACAACTGAGAAATCTTAACTAGACCAAAAACACTGTTAGGCTGGATATGGTGCTTGAAACATGTCTGAAGGAAAAAAAAAAAAACGATGATACACACAGCTTTTTTCTTGCAGAACACATGGCTAAATGGACTTTTAAAGGAAAAAAGCCTTTTAAGTGGTAAAGAATTTTATGCTGTAGACTGCACAATTCTGAAAGAGTCTTCATGGTGTGTGAAAAAAGCAGTCAAGCTCATTTCACGGCCAGATACAAAGCAATTTC
>NW_011253121.1:0-366 GCF_000146605.3 Meleagris gallopavo
TCTGGGGGAACCCTATTGTGCCGGGCTCTGGAATGGGTAAACGCTGGCGGCTGTGCATCGCCCTTACCTGCTGGGCAGACAATGACCAGTCAGCAAAGTGAGGTTCCGGGGCATGCCGGGAAATGCACATTCCACTTCCTTGCTGTTTCCACAGAGACCAACACATCTCTCCGTGCAGTTGTTACGGCACTTTGGGGAGCACCGCAGCTCTGCTGCCACCTGTTGGACACAATACAGTCATGAAGGCACTGCCCTGCATCCGGGCCTCTTGCACAAAACCTGTGCTCCTTGCTCGGAGCACATGGCTGCACTCTGTGCACCATGTTGCTTACCACCAGAGAAGGCTCAGGTACCCAACACCATTTT
>NW_011253122.1:0-473 GCF_000146605.3 Meleagris gallopavo
AATACCATGACCTTTAGCCCAGGTACCTACAAGAGAATTTTTAAAATGAGTCCCATTATCTGACTCAATTCTTTCTGGGGTACCATGTCGCCACAGGACTTGTGTCTCAAGACCTAGTATGGTATTTCGGGCGGTAGCGTGGGGTACTGCATAGGTTTCAAGCCACCCAGTTGTTGCCTCCACCATGGTGAGCACATAACGCTTACCATTACGAGATCGTGGCAAGGTGATATAATCAACCTGCCATGCCTCCCCATATTTGTACTTTTGCCATCGCCCTTCCTCCCAGAGAGGTTTCATTCTCTTGGCTTGTTTAATTGTGGCACACGTGTCACAGTCGTGAATGATTTGCGCAATAGCATCCATAGTTAAATCCACCCCTGGTCTCTAGCCCACTTATATGTCGCATCTCTCCCTTGATGGCCTGAGGTCTCATGGGCCCATCGGGCTAGAAATAATTCACCCTTGTTCTG
>NW_011253123.1:0-338 GCF_000146605.3 Meleagris gallopavo
AAAACGTGAGTTGGTTGAAAGAAAACAGGTATGCCTGGGAGAAAATATCATCTTTTTGGAAGCACAGGCCCAATTTCCAAGTGAAATGTGGTATTTCTGGGAGAAAATGACAAGTACGTGGGAGAAAAGTGGGCAACTGTGGGAAAGACTGACTTCTCTTGGAGGGCAAGTGTGGTATTTTTGGTGTGAAAAGG
This sequence comes from Meleagris gallopavo, assembly GCF_000146605.3. Classification (NCBI taxonomy): domain Eukaryota; kingdom Metazoa; phylum Chordata; class Aves; order Galliformes; family Phasianidae; genus Meleagris; species Meleagris gallopavo. The sequence continues at coordinate 195 of NW_011253123.1, forward strand.
GGTCCTTTGGGGAGAAAACGGGTGTAGATGGGAGAAAATGTCCTGTTGAGGAGTGTCCAGCAGTATTTTTGAGAGAAAAGGGAAGGTACTTGTCAGAAAAGTGCTCTTTCTGGGAGAGAGTAGCATAGTTGGTTGGAAAATGCC
>NW_011253124.1:0-434 GCF_000146605.3 Meleagris gallopavo
CTTTTTTCTCCTCACCAGGGACTTGACCTGACTGCCTCGACTTGTGAAATACCATGGAGAGTGGCTCGGTGACTGCAGTGGTGAATTCCCTCGGAACTCTGGGACTCATCTCGTCAGGACCCAAAAGACTCCTGGATGTTTGGGTCCTCAGGTGGTCCAGAACCTGATCTCCCATGGCAGTGTGGGATGGGAAGGGGTCTGTGGGACTGAGGAAGCAATGGCAGTCCCCACCTCACCAAAGCAAAGATGAGGGCTGTGCATAATGAGCAGTTCTCAGACAAGATGGAAGCCAAAATGGTGTTGGGTACCTGAGCCTTCTCTGGTGGTAAGCAACATGGTGCACAGAGTGCAGCCATGTGCTCCGAGCAAGGAGCACAGGTTTGTGCAAGACGGCCCGGGAGTCGGCGAGGGCAGGTGCCTTCATGACTGTATTG
>NW_011253125.1:0-339 GCF_000146605.3 Meleagris gallopavo
CCGCATTAACTGGGAGATGATTTTATGTTCATCCCTGGTCAACACAACAGAGGCTGCTTTCTTTAACATCTTTATTACACCTTCTTAGCTGAGTATAACTTTTCTAAAACAGTTCTCAGCACTACGAAAGATAATATTCAAGACATTATAGCTATACGGAATGGAGACATTCCAAATGAATTAAAATGAAATTTAAAGAAAAGAAACAAACAAAAAACCCAAGAAGCTGCTTCCTTCAAAAGTCAGAGTATTCTGACGAGGAGAAAACAGCAAAACTAAGCCTGCCATCATCACGTCATTGCCATCAGGGCTCCAACTAAGGCAGCCAGCTGCCCAGGG
>NW_011253126.1:0-420 GCF_000146605.3 Meleagris gallopavo
TGAGCGTACTTAAGGGCTGGTAGGTATTTGGACCTGGAAGCTGCTTCCTTCACTTGAGCGTGTGGGGGAGTATTGGTCCTTGGAATGGGGTAAGTGGTTTCTTTATTTCTTTCAGGGCTGTGATCTTGTCTTTTTGGGGGATGGCAAGTGCACTGAAGGGCTGCTAGGTGTAAGAGCAGCATCTGAATCTGGAGACTGCTTCCTTTGGGGTGTGGGGTGAGCCCTTAGAATGGGGTGAGTGATTCCTGCTTGATTTCAGAGCTGTGAGCTCTGCTTTTCTGGAGGATCTCAAGCTGGATGGCTGTAATTCATAGGGCTATGTGCTAATTGCATCCATGCGGTGGGTGTTTTTAAGGCATTGTGTGCATCCTTGTTGTTGTTTTAAATTATGTTCTGCGTCTCTTCTGTATTTCTATTTTT
>NW_011253127.1:0-411 GCF_000146605.3 Meleagris gallopavo
AAATCATTTGAGTTCACCAAACTCAGGTTTACGAATTGAAGACACTCTTGGAAAAAAGAAAACAAAAGAAATGCCATTTCATAACATTGGAGATTAATCATCCTTTAAAGACAGTCTTTCACAGTGCGGAGTTTCATTCCTGCAGTAGCTACTAAACGTAGTATAACTAAGCTCCTTTTCACTTGGAACACTCTATTTCCTGCACCACACGCATTCATTTTTTATTTAGTTGAAACAAGTCTGTTTGGTCAGTAATTGCTCATTACCAGTCCTAAATAAAAGTTAATGAAAATCTAACAAATGGGTTGGGAACCATCAACTATAAATCACAGAATCACAGAATCACAGAATGGCCAAGGTTGGAAGGGGGATCTCAAAGGATCATGAATCTCCAAACCCCGTGCCACATGC
>NW_011253128.1:0-327 GCF_000146605.3 Meleagris gallopavo
TTTGGAATAGCTGCTGTAGACACAGAAGGTGTTAAGCAGTTGTCTATTTTGCCTGGCCTGTCAGAAGATCCATCTAGCCGTGGGGTTGCTACGAGTGAAAGAGCAACAAGTACCGATTGCTACAAAAACGGTGCACAGACGGCAGTACCGCACCAACAGGGATTCCTTGCTCCCCATTCAGAAGCTGATTCACCAACTAGAGAATCAGGGATGATTAGCAAGACTTCACTCACCTTTTAACAGCCCCATATGGCCAGTGCGTAAAGCCAGTGGTAGAAATGGAGGCTGACGGTGGACTACCGTGGCCTGAATGAAGTCACACCCCCC
>NW_011253129.1:0-353 GCF_000146605.3 Meleagris gallopavo
TGTTGCCACTATGACTTTCACGGCCATCTAGATGCCCGTAGCCAGGAAAGAAAGCTTTGAGGGCAGCTTTTCAGTGACACCAATAGAGTCGCAAGGATCCTGAAAAGCAGGAGAGCTCATCTGCAGCTCACTCTGCTGGCTCAAGTCAGGGAACAAAGAGCAATCAGAGCTTCATACTCTACCTCCATCTGTGCCATGTCAGGCTCACGGCTGATCTCGCTGCACGCGACGCCCATCCCAGCAGGCACAACAAGCTGGAACTGAAAAGAACACACTTGTATTTTCTCTGTTCACACTCCACACTAGTGAGAGTCTTCTTCAGAACTACCCTCAGTCACCCACTGGCATAGGTA
>NW_011253130.1:0-459 GCF_000146605.3 Meleagris gallopavo
ATGTCCCATGTTCAAAGCCAAGTTGGATGGGGCCCCGGGCAGCCTGATCCAGTGATTGGTAACCATGGCAAAGAGGTAGGAACTAGGTGATCTTTAAAGTTCCTTCCATGCCATTCTATTATTCTACGACTCTGGGCAGTGCATGAGGAATGCACTGTCCTTACTCCTAAATTTTAACTTTCCCCATAATCCCCAAGTGAGTGCAGGTGCACTGGATTAAAACATGACACAGATAACTTGTAGCAATGAATGACAGGGAAGCTGAAGTTTACTAAGACTAAATAGTTGTAGGCATTCAGAATGGCATAGTGGCAATCACTGGTTCAGGAGAAGTTTGATACAAGCGAAGAGCCTCACTTTAAAACAAATTAAAAACATCAGCATCACTTTGGTACCACGGTGCTCCCATCTGAGTCTTTTTAGTGAGATTGGATTTCTGGGGCAGACAGGGATATGCAT
>NW_011253131.1:0-391 GCF_000146605.3 Meleagris gallopavo
GGGCGAATTGTGCCTCGAAATAAAGGCAGAGACATAGTATTCAGAGCTAGTCGAGTGCATTCTGCATGTAGCCAAGGCGAAGTAGCGGGAAAACCGACGTCCTTTCCGATGAGCGCACAGGAGCCCGCTCACTAGTCGGAGGAAAGCAGCGGGCTGAAGTGGCCCGTTCTCGGCAAGCGAGAAACACGAGACCGCTGCTGAGGGCTGAAAGCAGCGTTCGGTTAGAAGCGTGATTTCTCGGCCAGCTACGGCATAGTCTCCGGAGCTGTTCAGAGGGAATGCCGCTCTCTGAGCATGAGACCGAAGGAGTGCGATTCCGATGCCGACAATTGCGAATTCAGCCTCCTGCACTACCTGCGAATGGGGGTTTTTTCTCCAATGTCCTGGAAGG
>NW_011253132.1:0-476 GCF_000146605.3 Meleagris gallopavo
GTTTAGAGACTTCTAGAGCACTTGCCCTAAAGTTACTGCTGCTCCTAACATATTTCTGCGTATCTCTGATCTGCAGGTCACCTAAAGTGTTTAGGCTACTTGATCCAGCTTTTGGGGACAAAATGCATTTAAGAAAAGATACATACATATAGATGGTATTTTCAAAGCATTTCATTAAGAGTACAAAAAAAGTAGCTTTTGAATACTTCAACATTTGAACTGTCAGACTGAAATAGTGAGCTCATTTCTTACAAGGCACTTATGGCAACCAATAGAAAGGTATTGCATCTCACCCTTCTCCCTACCGAGTAACTTGTTTGCAAGCTCATGCAATGCCCTACAGAAGTGCTGCAGCAGCTTGCTAGTGATCAGTGTCCCCTGTGTATGTGGAAAGGAAGTAAAAACAGCACTCGGTTGCTTGCTTGTACTCATACTTATCTGCATTACTAGAGTAACCCTGAAAAGTAAGGCAGATT
>NW_011253133.1:0-448 GCF_000146605.3 Meleagris gallopavo
AGCCGATGCAGTGATTGGAGAGGAGAGGAGAGGAGAGGAGAGGAGAGGAGAGGAGAGGAGAGGAGAGGAGAGGAGAGGAGAGGAGAGGAGAGGAGAGGAGAGGAGAGAGGAGAGGAGGAGGAGGAGGAGGAGGAGGAGGAGGAGGAGGAGGAGGAGGAGGAGGAGGAGGAGGAGGAGGAGGAGGAGGAGGAGGAGGAGGAGGAGGAGGAGGAGGAGGAGGAGGAGGAGGAGGAGGAGGAGGAGGAGGAGGAGGAGGAGGAGGAGGAGGAGGAGGAGGAGGAGGAGGAGGAGGAGGAGGAGGAGGAGGAGGAGGAGGAGGAGGAGGAGGAGGAGGAGGAGGAGGAGGAGGAGGAGGAGGAGGAGGAGGAGGAGGAGGAGGAGGAGGAGGAGGAGGAGGAGGAGGAGGAGGAGGAGGAGGAGGAGGAGGAGGAGGAGGAGGAGGAGGAGG
>NW_011253134.1:0-356 GCF_000146605.3 Meleagris gallopavo
AATACTAAGGGCACAACAACGTGTACGTCTGGGTATACACCCATCTGTCAGCTTGCTCTCTTCCCTTCTAAATCATTCCTTAGATTCCCATCCTCTTTAGAATATCTCATAGGTTCTGGCTAAGATTCAGATATTTTAAGTTTACCGTCTGGAATTAAAGCCAGTTCACCAATTTCTTTTCCTTCAGGTGCCTGTTTTGTTCCCCGATCCGCCATCGTGTTCCCAGTTTCCTGTTCAGTGTCACTCTTCTGATGTCCTTCACAATGCATGACAGCCATGCTGCTCTTTGGTCAGATTTACATCATGCTGAATTTGTTGTCCTTGTGCGTAAGCAACCCTCGCTCTTTCCAGATGGT
>NW_011253135.1:0-465 GCF_000146605.3 Meleagris gallopavo
GGCCCACTGCTGGCTTGTGTCCAGCTCCCACCCACCAGTACTCCCAGGCCTTATGGAGCAGGACTACGCTCAGTCCTTTCATCCCCTAGCATGTTTTGGTGGTGGCTGTTCCCTCATCCCAGCTACTGACCCTGCACTTGGATTTGTGCCCACTGCTCAGCCTGTTGAGGTCTCTGTGGATGGCATCCCGTCCCTCTGCTGTGTCACTGCAGCCCACAGCTTGGTGTCCTTAGGGTGCACTCAACCCCACTGTTGATGTCCCTGATGAAGGGGAAACCCAGATGCTTGTACAAACTGGGCGTAGAAGCCCTTGGGAGCAGCCCTGCGGAGGACTCAGGGGATCCTGGTGGACAAAGAGCTGGACATAAGCCAGTCGTGTGCACTTGCAGCCCAGAAGGCCAACTGTATCCTGGGCTGCATTCAAAGAGGAGCGACCAGCAGGGAGAGGGAGGTGATTGTTCCCCT
>NW_011253136.1:0-436 GCF_000146605.3 Meleagris gallopavo
TGGATCAGGTCCCCTCTCAGTCGTCTTTCTCAAGGCTAAACAGACCCAGTTCACTTAGCCTTTCTTCATAGGGGAGATGCTCCAGGCCCTTCACCATCTTTGTGGCCCTCCGCTGGACTCTTTCCAAGAGATCCCTGTCTTTTTGTACTGGGAGCCCAGAACTGGACACAGTACTCCAGATGAGGCCTTACCAGGGTAGAGTAGAGGGGAGGATCACCTCCCTCGACCTGCTGGACACGCTCTTCTTAATGCACCCCAGAATGCCATTGGCCTTTTTGGCCACGAGGGCACACTGCTGGCTCATGGCCAACCTGTCGTCCACCAGGACGCCCAGGTCCCTCTCTGCAGAGCTCCTCTCCAGCAGCTCATCCCCCAGCCTGTATTGGTGCATGCAATTATTCCTCCCTAGGTGTAAGACCCTACGCTTGCTTTGTTG
>NW_011253137.1:0-436 GCF_000146605.3 Meleagris gallopavo
GCTGGGATGAGGGAACAGCCACCACCAAACATGCTAGGGGATGAAGGACTGAGCGTAGTCCTGCTCCATACGGCCTGGGAGTACTGGTGGCTGGGAGCTGGACACAAGCCAGCAGTGGGCCCTTCCAGCCCAGAAAGCCAACCGTATCCTGGGCTGCATCCAAAGATGCGCAGTCAGCGGGCGAAGGGAGGAGATCCCCATCCTCTGCTCTGCGCTGGTCAGGCCTCACCTGCAGTGCTGCGTCCAGATGTGGAGTCCTCAGTGCAGGGAGACATGGAGCTGTGCGAGTGCATCCAGAGTACAGCCACAAACACGAACCCAAGGATGGAACCCCTCTCCTGTAAGCAAGGAGAGCTGGGCTGTTCAGCCTCCTGGAGAAGTGAAGGCTCCAAGGGAACCTGGTAACAGCCTTTCAATACCTCAAGGAAAGAACAAG
>NW_011253138.1:0-426 GCF_000146605.3 Meleagris gallopavo
CTGGTCGAGAAATCGCGCTTCTCCCCGAGTGCCGCTTTCAGCCGTCAGCAGCGCTCTCGTGTTTCTCACTTGCCGAGAACGGGCGACTTGTGCCTGCTGCTTTTCTCCGACGCGCGAGCGGTCTCGCGTCCGCACGTCGGAGAGGAGCGGTTTGCACTTCGCCTTGGGTACATGCAGAATGCACTAGGCCTAGCTGTGAATACGACGTGTCTGCCTTCATTTCGAGCGGCAATTCTTTTTTGGTGTTGTTCTCCATGGCTACGCTTGTGCATGCTCGGAGGAAAAAGAGTGGAGAGCAAAAAACCCTCTCTAAATAAGGCTGTTGGAAGTTCGGGGAGCGACATTTGTTTCGCTCCCCAGGGGAGAGAGAGCGTGACAGAAAGTGGGGAGCGATCCTTTCTGGCCTGCGGAGAAAAAAACCTCCCT
>NW_011253139.1:0-314 GCF_000146605.3 Meleagris gallopavo
AATGCAATAATTAGACTAAGGATTTGAAGGAACAACCAGTGTACAGTTTTGAAGAAAGGTTTAAGGGTATGCTCAGAGGAAACTAGATGAACTAAAATTAATCTACAGAAATACAGTTCATACATTTATATAAAGCAAGAGAATGCTAAAACTGAGAAGTCATCATTTCACATCTGCTGTTTTTATTCAGACCAGTAAAATAATTTTGGCAGCTGAAAGTTCAGATATGCATAGAGAAACATTATTATTTGTGTAAGGTCCAACAAGAATGCTTGAATATTTGAAGTCAGGTCATCTGAAATGTCTTTAGGTAG
>NW_011253140.1:0-386 GCF_000146605.3 Meleagris gallopavo
AAATACGCCATTTCTCCCAGAAATTCCACGCTTCTCCCCAAAGTACGCCATTTCTGCCAGGAACTGCACTTTTCTCCCACAAATCCCATATTTCAACCAGAAACATGGCGTTTCTCCACAAAATTGCAGTTTTCTTTCAGAAATATATTTCTCCCAGAATACCAGCTTTTCTCCCCGAAATATGACATTTCCTCCCCGAAGTTGCAGTATTCTCCCCAGAAATATGATATTTTCTACCAGAAATCCCCGCTTTCTCCCAGAAATACGAGAGTTTCTATGACAAATCTCAGGTTTCTCCCTGAAAAATACGGCATTTTCTGCAAAAAAATGGCACTTTTCTCCCAGAAAAAATGTCGCTATCTCCCAGAAATACCCATTTTCTCCAC
>NW_011253141.1:0-451 GCF_000146605.3 Meleagris gallopavo
AAGTCATCCTAGCTAAGGTAATACACAATCATTAAACTTGCCTCAGTATTTACATTTGACCCAATCCATATTCTTAGAATGAAATGAACTCTGATAAAGCTCACGTGTAGGGGCCAGGTCAGCAGACAAACTCTACGCAAAGAATGTGAGTGCACTGCGCTTCTTTGATTGCTCTAACAAATAAAGATTTACTCTTCAGACACATTAGGGTCATCAGTAGTCATTCATACACACTTACAGATAGAACTTTAGGTCTGCCATACAGAGCAAAGTTTTCAGTTGAGTTTTATCATGTAATGCATTTTAAGGTCCTGGAACCACATGTGGCAAAATTTATCAGATTTTTAGTCGAGTCATCCCAGCTTCCTCTTACTGCAAAACTGATCCAGACTCCTTTAAGAAAAAAGTTTTTACTAAATTTAACAGAGATTTACAATCCGAAATTATAGTT
>NW_011253142.1:0-400 GCF_000146605.3 Meleagris gallopavo
GATAGAAGTTAATTTAGATTTGTCTGCCAAGTTTGGTTACTTTGTGGTAAAGACCAATAGCTTTGAATAGCTTTGAATAACAGCATTTAATTAAAATTAATTAAAAAAAGGACATGATTTACTCTGTATATTAAGACTCTTAGTACTTCTGGTACAGAGTCGTAATACTGATGCAGAATATCACTGGTATTTTTAATGATAGATTTGTAAATGGGCTTAGTTAGAACATTTAAACTTACTCCTGAAATTTGGATAGGCTTGTTTTAAATTTTGATGTTTGTATCTTAGGGGTGGACTTGAGCACTGCCTGAGACTCAATTCGCTTACTAAAAATGTACCTGAAAAGAGTAACCAGGTTTCACAGTTCACTATTGTCAGGAACATCTTTAATGAATTGCTG
>NW_011253143.1:0-459 GCF_000146605.3 Meleagris gallopavo
AATTGATGGTGGATCGGCCTTACCACAACGCTGAGATGAGAAGCGCAGGCAGAGAAGCGCAGGCGAGAAGCGCAGGCAGAGAAGCGCAGGCAGAGAAGCGCAAGCGAAGCAGTGCAGGCAGAGAAGCGAGCATCAGGTGACCTTGCCGGGAGTTATATCTCCTCGCTGACCGCAAAGCCCCCTGGGAACGGTAGCTGCTCTTCTCCTCTGGACAGGCACCCGGAACTTGAGCATCAGCAGTCAAACCCCACGTGCATTGCATGATGTTATGATGTGGAATACCGATAATGAAAATACATGAACCATGACAGAAGGTAAGGGGCCGTCTGAGAGCTGGTCAGCATTTAAACAGCTCTTCTTCCAAGCTCAGGATCAGTGCGTCCCTGTAAGCAAGAATCGGAAAAGGTGGCAGGAGACCTGTGTGGATGAGCAAGGAGCTCATGAGCAAGCTCAAAAGAA
>NW_011253144.1:0-355 GCF_000146605.3 Meleagris gallopavo
GGGATTTCTTGACCAGCTGTACAACACAGACCCAGCCCCTCGCTGGTGCTGCCCGTGTTGGCACCACTCTTCCATCGGCAGTGCCTGCAGCGAGCAGCGTGCCCACGTGGGCTGCTGTCTGGGACTCCAAGGCACAATCGGATACGAGGGGCATCAGAGACTCTTCTAAAATTGGTTCAGACTATTAAAGGAAGGGCAAAAGACCGGGAGAGAAATGGGAAAGTGACAAGTTGGTGACACGTTTCATTCAGCTATTCTTTCTTTACAAATTGTCTAAAAGAAAAAGAAAAAAAAAAGTATAACTGAACTTAATAAGGACTGCTGTAAAAAAAACCCAAGCTGAGACCGTGAGCAA
>NW_011253145.1:0-515 GCF_000146605.3 Meleagris gallopavo
TTAGAATTTTCAGAGTAGCAATAGCAGCATGACTGCTAGTAGTAACATGTAGTTGATTACAGAAAGCTGTTGTTTTAAGAAGGGGAGATGCCTATCCATGACTAAAAAACAAATGTTCTGAATGTGGAACAAGCAGTAAATGCTGTCTAAACTTTGTTTAATGAAACTGGTATGGTTGGTGTCTTAGGGGAAAGTATAGGCATGAATAGTGATTTCATTTTCAGAATATTCAAAGGAAACTGCAGATTCCTTCCAATATATTTCTCATGCTCTTCAAAATATTAACTCAAAAGCAATGACACAAATGCAGTAACTTAGATAAGTATAATGCTCCTTTTATACTGATGGCGACAATGCCAGAAGTGGTAATCAGAAGCCAAGTTAAATGATATTGAGGACTGAAGAAAAGGTACTTTGTAATCTCTACCTTCTGTAATGCAGCATCAATTTCTTTTGTTCGAACTGCATGCGGAGTAATTTTGTCTTCAATTCTCCTCTGTTCTTCTTCTTCCCTA
>NW_011253146.1:0-365 GCF_000146605.3 Meleagris gallopavo
TTTCAGAATAAAGAGGGAATAATAAAGCTGAGCAGGAAGATCTTTCACCTCTAAATGCCTCATCTCTTTGCCTGGGAAATAAATAATCCCTTTACAGTCAGATTCACAGCAGCTCTCTCCAGACAGGTTACAGGGTGCTTATTTGTAACATTCATGTCTGCATAAGGCAGACACATATATTCAGTTACAGATCTTTAAAAAATTAGGCAGTATTTTTGCACTTATGACAATCTGGAATTCTTACCTAAAGTGATGTGTTTCTGGAATTAAGAAGTTTGAGATAGACCTTTACAGACAAATCTGACTTCTTTTCAATTAAATAGATTAACCAAAGATGTGCTTTCAGAGGAGTCCTACTTGTTAAA
>NW_011253147.1:0-407 GCF_000146605.3 Meleagris gallopavo
TTTTTAAGGGCATTGTGTGCATCCTTGTTGTGTTTTAAATTATGTTCTGCGTCTCTTCTGATTTCATTTTGCAGCCTGATGGAGTTGAAGGATTGCCTGGGCTCCTCCAGTCAGTGGTGTGAGATGTGTCCAGCAGGTAATGAACATCATGCACCCCATGTTGGTGCGCTGCTTGTATGCAGGTAGGTTTGCGATGTGATCCGACCTCCCCCATGCTGACCATCCACAGCTAGATCAAGTTGCTCAGAGTCTGAGCCAGGCTCACCTTGAAAGGGCCAGCACATCCACCATGTCTCTGGCAACCTGTGCCACTGCCTCAGCCACCCTCACTGTACAAGACTATTTTTCCTTAGATTTCACCTCCTATTTTCCCTTGTTCTTTCCTTTAGGTATTGAAGGCTGTTACC
>NW_011253148.1:0-533 GCF_000146605.3 Meleagris gallopavo
TTACAAACAGAAATATTGTCTCAATGCAGAATAAAGGGAATTAGTTTAGGGTAGCTATAAGTTGTTTACAATATGATCTTTTCTCTGTCCTCTGCAGAGGACATATTTTCATTAGAAATTATATTTCTAGTTCACATCACAAAAGAAAAGAAAGAAAACCTAACCACTAAATCAGGTTTGTTTTCCTTAGCCTAAAGGATAATTTACAATCTAGTACTATTAGTGTGACAAGTTTCTAAGCATATGCATTTTTGTTGTCTGTGAAGTAAGTAATCTGATTTAGTAGCAGCAGATACATTTGCATAAATATGTAAGCTGAGAATTCCATGGGAGGACTGAATTAAAGTTGATTTTATTTTAAATTGTGTATGTTCTGTTGAAGAGACATTACTTTGAAAAATGCAGGCAGTTCTTTGGATGGAAGCATTCAAACTTGGCACCTGATTTCTGCTATGAAATATTTACACTCAATTACCATCTAAGTATGTTTATATTGTACCTTTACACACATTTTCCAGTAATATGTCTGTTTG
>NW_011253149.1:0-365 GCF_000146605.3 Meleagris gallopavo
AAATGGCTTCTTTGCTCATGAAGCATAGAAGTGTGCTGTTGTCATTTGGTATTTGAAAAGATGAGGATTCGAGAAGGTGTAGAATGGTTTCTGAAGGCTAATCTCAGGGGACTTCATGAAGACTAAACCCCGTGAAAAGCTGGTAGCCAGTAACACTAATGCTGTTGTTAGCGATGTTGCTTTTGCTTGTCATTGTTTAGGGCCTGATTTGTAAGCACGACTTCTAGCTGTGAAGCATACTATTTCTAGTAATTAGAGGTATTTTTTTGAAAAAAAAAACTAGGCCATGGACAAAGTGAATTCCACAGAAATGTGTCAGACGAATTGTTGCTTTTAAATGTTCATGCATTATTGTTCTTTTTAAG
>NW_011253150.1:0-443 GCF_000146605.3 Meleagris gallopavo
AAAGGAATTTTGAAATAACAGTTCCAGTCTGACAGACTAAAAACAAGTAGTTTAATCATAAAATAAACCAACTATGTACCGGAACAAAAAATTTAAAATTAGGGTTAACTAGTTACTACAGCCTCAAGCATCTGCATCAACTAGTTTGATAATTACTTTCTGCTTGTCAGAAATGAGAAATGCTAAAGGCAAACTCAATTCCATGTTACACACAAGCACGAGTTCCACATTTATACTTGCTCTCATGCTGACAATGCACTCCAGAAAAATTAATGATGCCACACACTAATAGCAAATGCCTAATTTAAAACATTCTTTAAAAGACGAGTTGGCCTTGAGAGTTATTTTGTTACTTTAAAGGGGCAAGAAACAAAACAGTTTTGGATTACACTTCTAAATTTTCCTCTGAGTAGCAATGCTGGGAAACTAGTTTTTCCACTCAG
>NW_011253151.1:0-463 GCF_000146605.3 Meleagris gallopavo
CACAGCTAGATCAAGTTGCTCAGAGTCTGAGCCAGGCTCACCTTGAAAGGGCCAGCACATCCACCATGTCTCTGGCAACCTGTGCCACTGCCTCAGCACCCTCACTGTACAAGACGATTTTCCTTAGATTTCACCTCCATTTTCCCTTGTTCTTTCCTTGAGGTATTGAAAGGCTGTTAGCAGGTTCCCTTGGAGCCTTCACTTCTCCAGGAGGCTGAACAGCCCAGCTCTCCTTGCTTACAGGACAGGGGGTTCCATCCTTGGGTTCGCGTTTGTGGCTGTACTCTGGATGCACTCGCACAGCTCCATGTCTCCCTGCACTGAGGACTCCACATCTGGACGCAGCACTGCAGCTGAGGCCTGACCAGCGCAGAGCAGAGGGATGGGGGATCTCCTCCCTTCGCCCGCTGACTGCGCATCTTGGATGCAGCCCAGGATCGGTTGGCTTTCTGGGCTGGGAAGG
>NW_011253152.1:0-338 GCF_000146605.3 Meleagris gallopavo
GCTTGTTGTTAAGAGATTAATTGCAAGTTAAGCATGAAATCTAGTACTTAGATTAAGAGAAGGAGGAAAAAAGGTAACATAGGCTTATATACATCAACCTGAACTCACAGAGCACCTAAATGTTGAAAGTTCTGTGACAGTGCCAAATCAGACCCACACAAACATTTCACAACACACACACACACACACAGAAAATTAATATTTAACTTTGACATAAATATGCTGTGTAAATTAAAATAACACTGAAGTGTTTTTACCTGATTCTTTGAGTCTTCGAATCTTCTTTTTGGTAAACTCTGCTGAAAAAATTTTAAAGCAACGTGCGAACAGGAAAGAGC
>NW_011253153.1:0-386 GCF_000146605.3 Meleagris gallopavo
AGAGGGAACAACCCAGCAAGCGTTGATTTATATTCCTTTTCGGGGTTGGTCTTTAGCCTTCCACGCCTTCCAATTCGTCAAGGGATTCCATTAGGGTTAGGGAAACTGGCCTCAGGTTAGCTGAGTCAATGGACGCGGTCCGGCCAGGGAGATAAGAGGGTTTCCCTGGCTTCTCAGCCACTGAACCGTGACTCGCAGGGATAACTGGCAAGAGTGGTGAGGCCTTTGGACAGAAGGTGTTAAATCGAGGATCTCTGTGTTCCCTTTGTTGTGAGCTTTCTAATGCATCCACCCTTCACCGCCCCCACCCCGCTCCACTTGGGAGGGGCGGAACACATCAGGTTTCCAATGGCTTGGATAGCCGCTCAGGCTCCTCGGGAGAGGCC
>NW_011253154.1:0-502 GCF_000146605.3 Meleagris gallopavo
GTTGTTACGGGGTTCCTGCAGTCTGGGATTCTAGTCTGAGGATTGCATGAGGACGCTACGAGGATAGCAGCTCCTGTGAGTGTGAGTTCTGTTATGTCAGATTCGGTGATTGGTTCCCAGTTCCAGATTCTTTGATTCTGTGATGATTCTGGGCTTCAAATGTGTGGTGGTGACTCTGATTCCTCACTAAGAGTACAGACCCCCAGACTTGTAGCTACGCAATACGATGCATTTCCACATCCACCCCTGTGCACAGTGTGTGGCATAGTTCTGAGTGCCTGACAAACCCAAGCAAAATCAATTTCTGGAGGTTATTTTAAATATATATATATATATGTATATTTGCTTTAGTTTCTGCTCCCTGTTCCATTTATTTACGTTCTCCCTTGCTTCATATGTAACTTCCAACCTTGGCATTTTGCAGATAATACCTTTTCCCCCTCTCATCCTTCGATGGCTCCCGATGGTCCCTTGTTTCTCAGTTTTAATGGGCTCTCAGTGT
>NW_011253155.1:0-435 GCF_000146605.3 Meleagris gallopavo
CGCAGCTCTGCTGCCACCTGTTGGACACAATACAGTCATGAAGGCACTGCCCGTGCATCCGTGCCTCTTGCACAAACCTGTGCTCCTTGCTCGGAGCACACGGCTGCACTCTGTGCACGATGTTGCTTACCACCAGAGAAGGCTCAGCTACCCAACACCATTTTTGCTTCCATCTTGTCTGAGAACTGCTCATTATGCACAGCCCTCATCTTTGCTTTGGTGAGGTGGGGACTGCCATTGCTTCCTCAGTCCCACACACCCCTTCCCATCCCACACTGCCATGGCAGATCAGGTTCTGGACCCACCCCGAGGACCCCAAACAGCCCAGGAGTCTTTGGGGTCCTGACGAGATGAGTCCCAGAGTTCCGAGGGATTCACCGCTGCAGTCACCGAGCCACTCTCCATGGTATTTCACAAGTCGAGGCAGTCAGGTCA
>NW_011253156.1:0-452 GCF_000146605.3 Meleagris gallopavo
ATATGTCATGCCCAAGTAATGGTTTTGGAGAACTTGGCATGTACAAGAATTTATATATTCCTACTTCTTCTCCTAGATTGTATTTAATTGATCCCCTAAAAAAGTAAACTTCTCTTGCCAATAACTCCTACAACTACAGAAAAATCATCTAAAGGTAATAATTCTTGATGTAGCACAGAGTAAGAGGCATCCATATCAGAAAATAAACCTCTTTACCCTGCTTCCCCAAGCTGCTTTTGGTCCAGTGGCGGGGGGAACTCTCTGAGCCCTTCCAGGCTCCCCCTTACCTCTTCTTCTTGGTAAGGACATCCCTGTTACGCCTTGCTCAACTTTGCCTTCCTCAGCCTGTGGGTTTTTTGTTTTGTTTTGTTTTTTTCTAACCTTTCTACTTTCTTAGTACTTTCTATCTATCACATACATTACTAACATTATATTTCTAGTTTCTACCCCCT
>NW_011253157.1:0-445 GCF_000146605.3 Meleagris gallopavo
TCTCCGCATTGCTGGGATCATGGGAGAGTGCCCATAGGGCTCCCTGTTGATCTCGCTGGGATCTGGGAGTCTCCGTGCTTCTCCCAGACCTTGTCCGGAGGATTCAGGCATGTCAGCTGATTCTTCTCTTTCTCCTCCCTCGCACACTGACAAGGGGAGAGATGCTGCATCGGCCTCCTCTGCGGGGCATGCGGCCTCGGAAGAATCTGAGCTTTCTGCATCTTCCAGCACTGATGCAGGCAGAGGCTCAAAGTGTCCTGCAGGCCCAGGATCAGCATCCAGATGAGATGGTGAGCACACAGTGTCTGCCTCATCAGATGGGGGCAAGAGAAGCAACCTGCAGGGTGCCAGATGACTGTCCTGCCCTTTCTATCTCTGCAGCCTCTTCCAACTCTAGCTGCAAGTCCTGGACTCTTACATCCCTGGCCTGAGGAATCTGAGTTTT
>NW_011253158.1:0-427 GCF_000146605.3 Meleagris gallopavo
TATTTTAATATACTTAATTAATATCCAATCATGCTGATGTGGAGTAGGCTTTGAAATGATTAGAAAGGAACTCAATTGCAGAGGATACTCCCTCACAAGGAAAGAAATATGAGCAAAACAGTTACTTTAAAAAAAGAATTTTCAGGAAAAAGAAAGGTAAAACCTTAATAATCTAATGATAGATTCCAGACACTGTGAAACACAAAATTCACACAGATCAAAATGAAACAATAATTTAGCTATTTGGAGGAAGGGCAAGGAGGGAAAAAAATGTTAACTAAAATAGTAATTATGTATCAGAGAAAATTTATGGCATCAGTATCTGAAGGACACAATAAAAAGGAGCCTTCTAACTCAAAAATGGATTTGCTGTTAAAGATGGAAGGGGAGAAAAAAGTAAAGATTCATCTTTCCTGCATTCTTCTGG
>NW_011253159.1:0-480 GCF_000146605.3 Meleagris gallopavo
CAATTTTCCTCTCTCAGACATCAGAAATACCCTCCATGCAGTCATATTTGGACAAAGGCACCCAACGCGGTACAGTTACCAGAAGTTCTTACCTTCGGAGGCTTTCCGTTTTCTCCACATCTCACCACGATTCAATCGAATCTGAAAAAACAAACAACAGAAGAGCACAACTTGAGAATCAACCGTGATATTAGGTCTCATTCTTAGAACCAAACCCAGAAGCTAAGCGGGTACTCAGTGAACCAAAGGGCAGCAGGCATCCTCCTACACAACCCCTCCCTCTTTCACGCTCAAGAAAAGCCAGAAAAAATCAAAGCACCCAAGCATACCAAGCATACCTTGCGAGATGCGGAGCGGGAAGGGGAATAAGAACCACCTCCCTGGTTGGCCATGCTGGAGAAATTCCTAGAACAAGCTCAGGTTCTCAAGGATCTCTCCACAGGGACTTCTGCCACTCCTGGAAAGAGCTGCCTTCGCTCC
>NW_011253160.1:0-495 GCF_000146605.3 Meleagris gallopavo
ACCTCATTGATTTAATTGACATCACGGAGAGGCTACAAGAATGCCTAAGCAAGAAATTTATATAGAGTTCTATAGACAAACAGCTGATACCATTTTCACAGCAATCTATCTCAAAACCAAGATGCCAAGAGACTTATCTCCTCTGACAATCCTGATGATGCTGTTCTTGTCTCTCTCACCTTTAAAACACAGAAATTCTGCTTGTGTATTTAGAATGAGTGCATTTCTCATATCTCTAGGGGAAAAAAAATAATGAAACCCTCACTATTCTCCCACCCCATATTACATTGATTCTTATGGGAATAATTGCTTTGCTGCTGTTGAATTTCTAACTGTCACACTTTTCTTGAATGTCATGAATCGCTGAGTATGACTGTACTAAGAATTACAATGAAAGAAGTAAAGAAACTATATTGACTAATGGATCTATGAGGGCAGGAACAGATACACACTTTTTTCACTTTACATATCTCTAGGTGTAGTTTGCATTGTGAT
>NW_011253161.1:0-459 GCF_000146605.3 Meleagris gallopavo
CTGAATGTGTTCAGCATTCAGAGCGCTTGGTAGCTTGTGAGAGTCCATATATGAGCTCATGGCCACTCTTCTGAAGTTAAACAATGATTAATGTTCCCATGTGATGACATATGCTGGAGCACCTCGTGTAATTGCATCTGTCCTCATTTCAACAAAAGACAGTAGCAGTTGATAACATTAGAGTTGACTGTTTTCTCCCTGCATTGAAAGGAAAAACTACTGCAAAGATCACTTCAAGCTGTGCTTGAAATTTTCCAAAGTTGAAGCTCTGTATTAAGAAAAAAAGTAGGTACTGAAAGATGCGATACCAAAAGTCAGTCAACTGTCCCTTCAGCTGAGAAAGCTTATAAGCAGGAGATCATTAAGGTATGCCATAGATGTATGGTAGCTGAAAGGTAATTGGAGAAGGATGCAATTGGCCATTTTTTCCCATTTTAGTCGTGGAGATTATTTGTTTGC
>NW_011253162.1:0-488 GCF_000146605.3 Meleagris gallopavo
GTAGGTATTTGGACCTGGAAGCTGCTTCCTTCACTTGAGAGTGTGGGGAGTATTGGTCCTTGGAATGGGGTAAGTGGTTTCTTTTTTCTTTCAGGGCTGTGATCTTGTCTTTTTGGGGGTATGGCAAGTGCACTGAAGGGCTGCTAGGTGTAAGAGCAGCATCTGAATCTGGAGACTGCTTCCTTTGGGTGTGGGTGAGCCCTTAGAATGGGGTGAGTGATTCCTGCTTTCTTTCAGAGCTGTGAGCTCTGCTTTTCTGGAGGATCTCAAGCTGGATGGCTGTCATTAATAGGGCTATGTGCTAATTGCATCCATGCGGTGTTTTTAAGGGCATTGTGTGCATCCTTGTTGTGTTCTAAATTATGTTCTGCGTCTCTTCTGATTTCATTTTGCAGCCTGATGGAGTTGAAGGATTGCCTGGGCTCCTCCAGTCAGTGGTGTGAGATGTGTCCAGCAGGTAATGAACATCATGCACCCCATGTTGGTGC
>NW_011253163.1:0-453 GCF_000146605.3 Meleagris gallopavo
CGGCCCCGGCGGGCGGCCCGGCCGCGCTCACGCTCACATGCTGTCTGCTGGCTGGTGGCAATCCAAGTCCCCCTTCAGCTCCAGGAAGCCCGGCAGCTTCACCCCCGTCTTGCGGTCCACGCACCAGCACTTGCCCCGCTGCCCATCCAGCGCCGGGTGACACTGAAGGGAGGTACAGCTTCAGTGAGTATCCGTGGAGCCACGACAACCCCGGGGCTTCTGCAGCTCCCACTGAAACCCGGCGCCCGCCACATCCCCCAGCCCTGCGGGGTGCCTCCGCCGTGCAGCCCCCCCACCCCTCGCCCACCCTGCTTGGGTGAAGTGCCATTGCGGTCGCAGTTGGGATGGGGATGACGTAGAGATCCTCGTGTGTCCGTGTCTGTGAGGCCGCCAGTCGCTCCAATGCACGGTGCAGCTCGCTCTGGCACGAGCCCTGTGCCTGCAGGGAGGGGG
>NW_011253164.1:0-451 GCF_000146605.3 Meleagris gallopavo
CAGAGCTCTGAATTGCGCTTCATGGTGCCCAGAAGGCTGCCTATCCTCTTTGTTCTGTGTCTTGCTTGTCTCTGGTCTTGCACTGTTTTCACTATTACATTCTCTTGTCCTCCGATTTGTGTGTTCCTTGCCCCATTCTCTTGGCCTAATGACCCCTTGGCTTTGTGTTGCCACATTCATGTCGGCATTCAGTTTTGGCGTTCCCTGCCGTATTGTCTGGGCCGTCATCCTTGGCATTTCCTTCCATGTTCTCTTGGCCCTTGCCTTTGCCTGGGCATTCCCTTGCCCTCCTGTTTTGTGGAACCCGCACCTGGGCGGGTGCAGCCCTGCGAGCACAGCTGGGGGCAGTTTGGCTGTGGAGTGGGCAGAGCCAGGGCTCCACCCCTCCCTGATCCCATTTAAGGGCTGGGAAGAGTAGGGGCAGCATGTGAACCTGGGGAGTGCTTCCTTT
>NW_011253165.1:0-304 GCF_000146605.3 Meleagris gallopavo
ACCCCGCCTCTGAAGAAAGGGTGCTGAGGCGCTGCGCGCTCTGATTGGCTGAGCAGAGTGTCAATAAAGAATGGCAAGCAATGGGAGTGTTGTGGGGCGGGCTTCGCCAGGACAACCAATGGGAGTGGCTTGAAGGGGTGGGCTTCGCAATAGCAACCAATAGGAGTGTTGTGGGGGCACCGCTTCTGGGTGTGACCTCATTAATTACTCCTTCAATGGGATGAGCCCAATTAAGACGCCATTAATTACAGTAGAACCTAAAAAAACCCCAAGTAGACAAACTCGGAACCCTATTAATCACCTC
>NW_011253166.1:0-499 GCF_000146605.3 Meleagris gallopavo
TGCCACCGCTTCCACATTTTGAATTGCAAAACCAATGGCAGTTCATTCAGCAGTGGAAAATTCTGTGGTCACTGAACAAAGTTTTCAGTGGCAATCATGTTGTCTTTTGAGACAGCAACAGTAACTTGAATTTCACATGAAGTTCTGGTTACAAGGAGTGTGATCAAGAAAAAAAGAAAAGATAAGAAAAATCTTTGCTTATATACTGGAACATTTTGACCTGGAAATGAGCAAAGTCAACATAAGATGCAAGAATGTTACTTGTAGAAAAATCCCTCTTTTGGACTGTGAAATATTCATGACATTTAAAAATTCCTTCTTCCTGTTTTTTTTCAGTCTTTTGCTTAACACTGAATTTCTTGTTTTTCTAGAACCTAGTGTGTGTCGGCAAAGATAAGCAAGGGGTTTTAGTATGTTTTACAAATGTACTTGGCTTAGACTTTCAGATGGATCTTAGGAATAAACTCATGCCTCTGAGCTTACCACACTGATCTAATGG
>NW_011253167.1:0-477 GCF_000146605.3 Meleagris gallopavo
CCTTCCAGCCCAGAAAGCCAACCGTATCCTGGGCTGCATCCAAAGATGCGCAGTCAGCGGGCGAAGGGAGGAGATCCCCATCCCTCTGCTCTGCGCTGGTCAGGCCTCACCTGCAGTGCTGCGTCCAGATGTGGAGTCCTCAGTGCAGGGAGACATGGAGCTGTGCGAGTGCATCCAGAGTACAGCCACAAACACGAACCCAAGGATGGAACCCCTCTCCTGTAAGCAAGGAGAGCTGGGCTGTTTAGCCTCCTGGAGAAGTGAAGGCTCCAAGGGAACCTGGTAACAGCCTTTCAATACCTAAAAGGAAAGAGCAAGGGAAAATGGAGGTGAAATCTAAGGAAAATGTCTTGTACAGTGAGGGTGCTGGAGGCAGTGGCACAGGTTGCCAGAGACATGGTGGATGTGCTGGCCCTTTCAAGGTGAGCCTGGCTCAGACTCTGAGCAACTTGATCTAGCTGTGGATGGTCAGCATGA
>NW_011253168.1:0-453 GCF_000146605.3 Meleagris gallopavo
CAAAATGTCATATTTCATGGAGAAATCTGCTCTTTCTGGAAGAAATCGTGATATTTCTTGGGAGAATACAGCAATTTCTGGGTGAAAATGTTTTATTTTGGGGGGAAAATTCCACTTTCTAGGACAAAATGTCCTATTTTCGGAGGGAAAACCGGTATTTCTGTGAGAAAATGTGGTATTTCTGGGAGAAAACTGCAATTCCTGGCAGAAAATGTCACATTATTGGGGAGATTCCTGGTATTTCTGGTAAGAAACGTTGTGTTTTGGGTGAGAAAGCTGGTATTTCTGGAGATATTGCATATTGTTGGGAGACAACTGGTATTTTTGGTAGAAAATGTAATATGTCTAGGAGGAAAGGTGCAATTCCTGGGAGAAAACGTCATTTTGGGGGAGAAAACTGCCATTTCTGAGAGAAAATGGCCTATTTCCGGGCGAAAACTGGTATTTCCGGTA
>NW_011253169.1:0-509 GCF_000146605.3 Meleagris gallopavo
TTGGTTTGGTGAGGTGGGGACTGCCATTGCTTCCTCAGTCCCACACACCCCTTCCCATCCCACACTGCCATGGCAGATCAGGTTCTGGACCACCTGAGGACCCAAACATCCAGGAGTCTTTGGGTCCTGACGAGATGAGTCCCAGAGTTCCGAGGGAATTCACCGCTGCACTCACCGAGCCACTCTCCATGGTATTTCACAAGTTGAGGCAGTCAGGTCAAGTCCCTGCTGAGGAGAAAAAAGGTGACAGCACACCTCTTAGGAAGGATAGAAAGTGTGACGCGGGGAACTACCAGCATGTCAGTCTCACCTCTGTGCTGGTCACGGATCATGGAGCAGATCATCCTGCAAGTGACTCTCAAGCACACATTCCAGTGCGCCACCACCCCTGTGCGTGAAAAGCTGCCTCCTAATAACCAACCTAAACCTCCCCTGTCTCACTTGAAAACCATTTCCCCTTGTCCTATCGCTATCCACCCTCCTAAACAGCCGTTGCCCCCTCCTCGCTT
>NW_011253170.1:0-450 GCF_000146605.3 Meleagris gallopavo
CCTTAGAATGGGGTGAGTGATTCCTGCTTTCTTTCAGAGCTGTGAGCTCTGCTTTTCTGGAGGATCTCAAGCTGGATGGCTGTAATTAGTAGGGCTATGTGCTAATTGCATCCATGCAATGGGTGTTTTTAAGGGCATTGTGTGCATCCTTGTTGTGTTTTAAATTATGTTCTGCGTCTCTTCTGATTTCATTTTGCAGCCTGATGGAGTTGAAGGATTGCCTGGGCTCCTCCAGTCAGTGGTGTGAGATCTGTCCAGCAGGTAATGAACATCATGCACCCCATGTTGGTGCGCTGCTTGTATGCAGGTAGGTTTGCGATGTGATCCGACTCCCCCATGCTGACCATCCACAGCTAGATCAAGTTGCTCAGAGTCTGAGCCAGGCTCACCTTGAAAGGGCCAGCACATCCACCATGTCTCTGGCAACCTGTGCCACTGCCTCAGCACCCT
>NW_011253171.1:0-533 GCF_000146605.3 Meleagris gallopavo
AATATATCGAAACAAAATGGCTTCGCAGTGGAGGCAGACACGCAAACCCAGAGTACTTGCGCGCATTGTATTGCACAACCCCAATAATTGCATTGGAAAAGAATCAAAATTATAAGACTGCTGTTGTTTATTTTGTTTTCCGACGTCGCTTTCGTTTTCATTTAGCCATACTTTTGTTTTAGCGAGCGTGCAACACAATTCCAATTGGGCTAGAGGGCGCGCGCGCACCCCTGTTTTTGCGATATATAAATCAAATTAATATTCAATGCAGCAGCAGTTCGGGGGTTGCAACACCGGGCAGATCAGACCGGTGTTACGCGTGTTTCGATCCGGTTACGGGGTTTTCCTTTCTCCTACTTTCATAATCGCCGCGCGGCACTAGTGATAGGCAGAGGATGGGTGGTAAAAATATTAATTACAACACCCCGCAGATAGAGCGTCGAAACAGTGGCGGTAAAACCACGCGACAGCTAAACGGGAAAAGCAAAGAAAAGTATGCAATTTACTTTACTAATCGATCAACAAAGTAATGT
>NW_011253172.1:0-372 GCF_000146605.3 Meleagris gallopavo
GTGAATCTCTGTAAATAAATCATACGTATTTTAAACACTTTTGTTTGCCCTGTTGTAACATCTGCTCCCAAGGATGTGTCCTACTGAAAGCTTTGATGGACACTGTTGCCCTAATTAATTGCAGGAAGTGCTTTATTTAATTATTATTTTTAATGGAAACCCAAGGCAGCAGGCGTGGAAGCAGGTTTGCCCTCCCCAAAATGAACGCGACTCCCACCTTTGTCATCATGCAGGTGCAGGTAGAACAGGACCCAGGGTTTCCCTGCGCGCCTCCTTGTCCGTCGTCGTCCTTTCTTGGTCCTCCACAAAGTTCCGTGTTTCAAGGAGGAGGTCGATGGAGAGCTGCTGCACAGTGCTGGACTCCTGTGGAGG
>NW_011253173.1:0-309 GCF_000146605.3 Meleagris gallopavo
TATGGGGTTGATATGGGGCGCTATGGGGTCAGTACGGGGCGCTATGGGGTGGATGTGGGTCTCTGTGAGGTCTCTCTGGATCCCCATGCTGTTCCCAGATCTCCCAGCAGGGGGCGCTCTTGGGCCGTTTGGGGGCAGCGCTGCTGACGTCATCACGGGACGGAAGCGTCCGTGTGTGGCACGCGAGGGGCGGGGCTCCGGTGAGGGGGCGGGCCCTCATTGGATGGTGTTTGCCCCTGGGAGGCGGGGCTTACGGGGAGTGGGTATGGCCCGAAGGACGTGGGCGAGACTTGTTGGATGGTGTTTACC
>NW_011253174.1:0-464 GCF_000146605.3 Meleagris gallopavo
ACCTCACTAGAATGAATTGTGGCTCGAAATAAAGGCAGAGACATAGTATTCAGAGGTAGGCGTAGTGCATTCTGCATGTAGCCAAGGCGAAGTGCGAAAACCGCGTCCTTTCCGATGTGCGCACAGGAGCCCGCTCACTCGTCGGAGAAAAGCAGCCGGCTGAAGTGGCCCGTTCTCGGCAAGCGAGAAACACTGCTGACCGCTGCTGACGGCTGAAAGCGGCGTTCGGGGAGAAGCGCGATTTCTCGGCCAGCTACGGCAAAGTCTCCGGAGCGGTTCAGCGCGAATCCGCTTTCTACGCGTGAGAGCGAAGGAGTGCGAGTCCGATGCCGACAAGTGCAAATTCAGCCTCCTGCACTACCTGCCGAGTGGGGGTTTTTCTCCGGCAGTCCTGAAAGGATCTCTCCCCACTTTCTGTCACGCACTCCCTGAGAGCACTACATCTGTCGCTCCTCCAACTTCCA
>NW_011253175.1:0-470 GCF_000146605.3 Meleagris gallopavo
GTTTCTTCCACTTGAGACAGGTCTGAATGGAATCATTCAGGTGGAAGAACAGCACTAAGAGCACCTGTGGCATCACCTTTGAGCTGGAAAAGATATTCAGACATGTTCCCTCCCTAACATCTGCATTTGGTTTGAGATCAGAATGTCCTCTCCTACTAGATCACAGGTTTTACTTTTTTAAAATCAAGAAATGCATGCACTTTCATATTATACTTCTCCTTTGGTCAGGTAGCTCTTTCGATATATTCTTTTTTTTTATTTAATTCACTAAGTGAAATTTAAATCAATCTACTTGTTTCCTATTTTACTCTTAACTTACTGAAAATTTTCCCTTTCTTCCCTTGCTCTGCCTTTCCATCTTCTACTCTGCCACCCATATCTTCATTATCTTATTTTTGCTCCACCTATTTTCTTTTTTTTTTTCCTAAATTATTCCTAATTTCCAATATTCAATCACTCATAACACTTGA
>NW_011253176.1:0-512 GCF_000146605.3 Meleagris gallopavo
TCAACATCTTAAGTAAATAAATATTTTGTGTAACCATCAGAAGCAGAGTGTAAATAGGGAGAGATACACCAAGGGAAAAAGGAAAACATAACAAGCACACAGAGTATTTTACTACATTATGGAAGGAAAGAAAACACTGTTCAGCATTTCCTGTTCAATATTCAGAATTAGACACAAAAACCAAAGACATTAAAAAATACCCAAGCTACTCTGGTTTCTATCAGGCTTAACTCACACTTACTATCAGTTGAAACAAATACTATTTCTTCTGGGATTTCACTTAATATCAGAAGGACAGAAAAATTCTTATCTGCCGTACCACCTGAAACTGCACAAACTTCTGGCAAATCAAACACATGAAATCAGGCTCTAGAAAAATAGGACTGCACTGCATGTCCCTTTAGCTTTCATTTTCTTCCCTTTAAAAAAGAACTACATTGAAAGAAGAGAAAAACCTGGTATACAGAATGTATTGTCAGTGTTTTGTTCAAATATTTCAATAGGAAAATAGG
>NW_011253177.1:0-518 GCF_000146605.3 Meleagris gallopavo
CCCCAGGTGCGGGTTCCACAAAAACAGGAGGGCAAGGGAATGCCCAGGCAAAGGCAAGGGCTAAGAGAACATGGAAGGAAATGCCAAGGATGACGGCCCAGACAATACGGCAGGGAACGCCAAAACTGAATGCCGACATGAATGTGGCAACACAAAGCCAAGGGGTCATTAGGCCTAGAGAATGGGGCAAGGACACAAAATAGGGAGACGAAGAGAATGTAATAGTGAAAACAGTTCAACACCAGAGACAAGCAAGACACAGAACCAAGAGGATAGGCAGCCTTCTGGGCACCATGAAGCGCAATTCAGAGCTCTGGGGGGAACCCTATTGTGCCGGGCTCTGGAATGGGTAAACGCTGGCGGCTGTGCATCGCCCTTACCTGCTGGGCAGACAATGACCAGTCAGCAAAGTGAGGTTCCGGGGCATGCCGGGAAATGCACATTCCACTTCCTTGCTGTTTCCACAGAGACCAACACATCTCTCCGTGCAGTGGTTACGGCACTTGGGAGCACCGCAG
>NW_011253178.1:0-503 GCF_000146605.3 Meleagris gallopavo
GTTAGTATTAAGGCTTCCCTGTTCTGATTAGGGTTAAGGCTTTCCCAGTTATGTTCACAGCAAACAGTTCCGGGCTGTCCATTTGGTGAGGGTTACATATGACCTGCTTGCTTTCGAGTTACGAATTGAAGATTGTGCATTTGAATTAGTGACATGAGTTCAACTTGGGAGGAAGCGTCAGGCGTAAGAGCAGACAGTTAACATGCTGGGTTACAGCTGAGGGTTACATTTTTCTATCGGGGTTAAAGATCAGCCATACAGAACGAGGGCAGAGAGCTACCATTATTAGTTACGATAAAACGTTAAGCGTTACTTCCGAAGGATCAGGATAAGGAGCTTCACAAATGGGATACTGTTAAGTCCAAAGGGCTCAACATTTGGTTCAAAGGCAAGTCAAACTCTTAAAGAAAAAGGAAAGAAAGACAAAGAAAGGAACAGGTAAGAAGAGAACTAACAAAATACAAATAAAAAAAGACAAAGAAAAACCAAAAGACAAAGACCAA
>NW_011253179.1:0-506 GCF_000146605.3 Meleagris gallopavo
GTTTTAAATGTGATTTTATCCCAAGATGTCCAGTCTGCGTTCTAGTAAAAAAAAATAGATGGTTGCTATGTAGACGCAATATTCTCAAACTGTCTTTCAAGTTTTTAAAATTTTTAAGTATTCTCAGATACTTTAGCATTCATTATTCCTGTTTTAAAGAGACAAAAGCTGAGATATAAACAGAATGA
Source organism: Meleagris gallopavo (assembly GCF_000146605.3). Lineage (NCBI taxonomy): Eukaryota > Metazoa > Chordata > Aves > Galliformes > Phasianidae > Meleagris > Meleagris gallopavo. Next base: position 189 of record NW_011253179.1, read on the forward strand.
TTTAAGATCACAGAATATGTCTCTGGTAAATTTAAGAGAAAAGCAACTGCTTCGCAGCTTTGTTTCCTAGTGTTTAATGCACATTCTCCTGTGTTGCTGTGCCTAGAGGTTAAAGTGTAGAAAATGGTCGTTCAGTTCAGAGACGCAGGACTACATGAGCAGAATTTCAAACTAATGTTCATTTTCACTGTTCTGGTATCAAGCCAAAACTACTTGATTACTTCTGCGGGGCTGGGAGGGGGGAGGGATGGAGAAGGAGGAGTTGAGCGTTATTGAGGTCAGTGAGAAGAGACTTAAGCTGTTTGGATATAGTGAAAA
>NW_011253180.1:0-374 GCF_000146605.3 Meleagris gallopavo
GGAGCCCAGCGCGATGTCCGCGGCCACAGCTTGCCCTCGGACGGGCGTCCTGCTCTCCTCAAGGGCCCTGGCAGCTGGAGATGATGCCAACGACCGTGACCACCTGCCCAGCGGCTGCACGGCACCACCAGGGCGGCCCCTGCCAGCCCCCGGCCGCCCTGGGCATCAACACCACCCCCGGCCCCACGAACCATCCTTCGGGGTCGGGAGCGGTCCCTCCAGGGGGCGAGCCTGGGGCGAGCCACTGCCTCGCGGAAGCTTGAGAGGCCTGGCAGCCCCCACGCGCCAGCTCTGCCTTCGCTCTCCCCTCCAGCATCCATCAGGGGATGGAAGCGAGCCCAGCAGGGTGTAGCCTTGGGGACATTGTCCAGCAG
>NW_011253181.1:0-394 GCF_000146605.3 Meleagris gallopavo
TGCCGGGAAATGCAGATTCCACTTCCTTGCTGTTTCCACAGAGACCAACACATCTCTCCGTGCAGCTGTTACGGCACTTGGGAGCACCGCAGCTCTGCTGCCACCTGTTGGACATAATACAGTCATGAAGGCACTGCCCTGCATCCGTGCCTCTTTCACAAACCTGTGCTCCTTGCTCGGAGCACATGGCTGCACTCTGTGCACGATGTTGCTTACCACCAGAGAAGGCTCAGCTACCCAACACCATTTTTTGCTTCCATCTTGTCTGATAACTGCTCATTATGCACAGCCCCTCATCTTTGCTTTGCTTTGGTGAGGTGGGGACTGCCATTGCTTCCTTCAGTTCCCCACACACCCCCTTCCCATCCCCACACTGCCATGGCAGATCAGGTTC
>NW_011253182.1:0-486 GCF_000146605.3 Meleagris gallopavo
CTGCAGTTCCTGCCAGAAATGTCATACTTTCCGGCAGAAAACTGGCATTTGTGGAAGAAACTCTCGTATTTCTGGGAGAAAACTGGGATTTCTGGTAGAAAATATCATATTTCTGGGTAGAAAACTGCAGTTCCTGGCCGGAAAATGGTGTATTTTTGGGGAGAAAACTGGGATTTGTGGCAGAATATATAATATTTTGGAGGGAGAAAATTACTATGACTTGGAGATATTGTCATATTTTGCGGAAGCAAACTGGTATATCTGGGAGAAAAAGTCATATTTCAGGGCACAAAAGCTGGTATTTCTTGGAGAAAAATGCCATATTTTTTCGGGGGACTAAAACTGGTATTTCTGGCAGAAAACGTTGTGTTTGTCAGGAGAAAATGGGTATTTCTGGCACCAAATGTCATCTTTTCATGGAGAAAATGTGGCGTTTCTGGGAGAAAACGTGATATTTCTGGGGAGAATACTGCAGTTTCTGGGAGG
>NW_011253183.1:0-440 GCF_000146605.3 Meleagris gallopavo
ACCACATGCATTTCACAGGGAGGAAAGCCATTAGCATAGTATCCCTTTAAATGAATAATTAAGCTAGGACTGCAAATGATTCTTTCCTCTCACTGTTGAAACCAAAGAACAAGTCCTTATTGATGATAATTCATAAAATCACAGAATCAGCAAGGTTAGAAAAACCTCCAAGATCATCTAGTCCATCCGTCCACCTGCCACTGACATTTCCCCACTAAGACATGTCCAAAACTTCTAAATATTTATTCAATTCTATTTCCCAGGAAATGATATGAGACATTGAATTGAATAATTATTTTCTGATTTGGGACAGTGTTGTTGTGTGGGTTTTGTTTACCTTATTCATTTGTGAACTTTACTTTCCCTTGTTCTGTTGAGTTGGAGTGGCTGATTATAGAACCAAAAGTCAGGATATTTAGCTTTCAAAAAAAGCAGAACAG
>NW_011253184.1:0-305 GCF_000146605.3 Meleagris gallopavo
TGTTGAAAGAGATTCTGGGAGGAACTTAATGGGTTGTGTGGGGAAAGAGGTGAACAGAGTCTCCATGAGGCAGAAAGGACATCTGGGGGCAGAGGGAGGAGTGGGAGAGGAGAGCCAGGAGTTGTGGGGGGCTTCTATGGGGCAGAAAAGGTGGCCGGTTGGGGGGGACGTGGAGGTCAAAATGGGGGAACGAGACACCAGGGGTCGAGGGAGGAGAGCACGGGGGGTACGAGGGACGTCTAGGGGTCGAGAAAAAGGGGTGAGGAGGTGAGAAGAAAAGGGAGGACAGGGGAGTCCTGGGGGTC
>NW_011253185.1:0-455 GCF_000146605.3 Meleagris gallopavo
GGTGTGCATCGCCCTTACCTGCTGGGCAGACAATGACCAGTCAGCAAAGTGAGGTTCCGGGGCATGCCGGGAAATGCAGATTCCACTTCCTTGCTGTTTCCACAGAGACCAACACATCTCTCCGTGCAGTTGTTACGGCACTTGGGAGCACCGCAGCTCTGCTGCCACCTGTTGGACACAATACAGTCATGAAGGCACTGCCCTGCATCCGGGCCTCTTGCACAAACCTGTGCTCCTTGCTCGGAGCACATGGCTGCACTCTGTGCACCATGTTGCTTACCACCAGAGAAGGCTCAGCTACCCAACACCATTTTTGCTTCCATCTTGTCTGATAACTGCTCATTATGCACAGCCCTCATCTTTGCTTTGCTTTGGTGAGGTGGGGACTGCCATTGCTTCCTCAGTCCCACACCACCCCTTCCCATTCCCCACACTGCCATGGCAGATCAGGTTCC
>NW_011253186.1:0-508 GCF_000146605.3 Meleagris gallopavo
GGAATACCATGATCAAGGGCAGTGAGCTTTTTAGAAGAGACGGGTGAGGTAGGAGAGGTGGGGGAAGAGCCATCTATGTTAAGAAGTGGATAGACTGTGCACAGCTGCCCCTGAGAAACACGAATCAGTTGATAGCTTGTGGGTTTAAATCAGGGACTGGACCAATAGAGGGCATTTGGTAGCCAGGGTCTACTACAGGCCACCTGGTCAAGGGGTGCTTGTTGACAAGGCCTTCTTGATTCAGCTGCAAGAGGCATCACACTCATAGGCTCGTTCTCATTCTGATGGGGCATTTCAACCACACAGATATCCACTGGGAAAACGAGACAGAAGGCTGCAAAGAAGACCAGGAGATTCCTGCAGTCCATCAACAACTTTCTGGTTAGGATATTGGACACCCACCCCCCAGTACTGTTTATTTAAAGGATGGTATTACGTGGTTCAGAATGAGCAACATGCAACGGGAGAGGGGTAACCTCTTGGCAGTAAAGCTACGTTAAGTAAATGT
>NW_011253187.1:0-378 GCF_000146605.3 Meleagris gallopavo
TATGGGGGTTTTGTTTGTTTTCATAAAAACACTGGATGGAGACTGAGGCATCAAGCCCACTTGACATCTCAATTCAGTCAAGGGTACAAGAAGAAAGGTAACAAAGGGATGCTAAGACTGTCCCCGTACATTTCTGCTGTTAAATAATGGAATAAAAACAAACAAACAAACATAAACTGCAACCATACTTAGCTCTTCTGAACAGAAACCTCATTCACCATCCTTTTGCAATGTAAGTATCCTCAATGGTCTCAAGAATCAACACTGATTTTTGGAGAACTGGGGGTGGGAGAACTCATAAATATAAATAACTAAAGATTTTTGTATTCGTGTGGCTACCAACATGTGAGTTACGTCTCCCTTTCCAATCCTACAGGC
>NW_011253188.1:0-432 GCF_000146605.3 Meleagris gallopavo
AAAAAGTAAGAATATTCACAGAAAGCCAGCAGCATCACACATGGTGATGCGCTTCTAAAACTTCATGTAGAAAATAAAGTTTTTGAAGCAAAAATTGAACAGTTATTCCTAACTTTCTATTAAGTTAAAAAAACGACTTTAATAAGAAAAAAAAAGAAACTGGATATCCCTTTCAAATAACTTCAGATGTCTCTTGCCCAACATGTGCTGCCACCCAAAGCACGGTACCAAATAAACAAACAGCTTTCTGATCTCAAGAGCTAGAAATAACATGCGACAAGTAAAGCAGGCATTCAGAAATCACAGCAGTTACATCAGCAAAGGGTATTTTTAAAGGTTTATTATGTTCAACTACCTTTTCAAGTTTTCTAAAAGTGCTCCAAGTGAGTGTTCACAACTATTTTTCTACCCAAAGACATCCCCATAGCATTC
>NW_011253189.1:0-431 GCF_000146605.3 Meleagris gallopavo
GTTCCTTTGTTACGGAGAAGGAGCTGCTCTGGATGAGGGCTTCCCTGCTGCAGCACAGAGCACAGCCCTGAGGGCTGCGTGTCCCATGTTGGCTGCAGGCTGTGCAGCCGGGGCTGCAGCCGGGCGCCCAGGGCTGTCGTGCAGAGCAGGTCCCTGCTGTGCCCCAGGGGCTGTGTGCCGGGGCAGGGACTCTGCCGCCTGCCAGGCTCAGCACTCAGCGTGCCCGGGAGCTGCCCAGGGCGCTGCGGGGAGACGTGTGGGGGGAAGGAGCTCCGGCAGGGCAGGGCAGGGCAGGGCAGGGCAGGGGCCTTCTGCTGACAGAGCTGCTGCCTGGGGCGGGGGGATCACAGCTACGCTGCACCAAGGGGCACAGCCAGGGATTTTGCGAAGGGGGGAACAAGGCAGGGAATTTCCATTTCCTCTTTGTAGGG
>NW_011253190.1:0-427 GCF_000146605.3 Meleagris gallopavo
AAAACAAACGGAATTATGAAAATGTGTGAAATGTTTGGAAAAAGATGAAAACCCAATGAAAATATTTTGTAAAAGAAAAAAGTAGGTGAGCAGCAAGATCTCATCCACGTCTTCTGAATAGGGAGAACATTAATTAATTAATTGTTGTAAAAGAAGCAATATATTTGTGAAGAAGTGAAAAAATGTGAAAAAAGTGAAAAAATGAAAAATTCCTGAAAAAGGTCGTGAAAAAAGAAATAAACAGGTGAAAAAATAATAAATGTGAGGGGAAATTACATGAATCTGCAGGAAAAAGTGAGGAATTTGTGAAAAAGTGAAAAAAATACATGGGAAAAAAAGTAAAAAGACGTAGAAAAAAGTAGAAAAAGGTAAAGAAAAGTTACAATTAATTTGTATGAAAAAAAAGACTTAAATGATAGGTAAACTT
>NW_011253191.1:0-482 GCF_000146605.3 Meleagris gallopavo
TGACACAGCAGAGGGACGGGATGCCATCCACAGAGACCTCAACAGGCTGAGCAGTGGCCACAAATCCAAGTGCAGGGTCAGTAGCTGGGATGAGGGAACACCCACCACCAAAACATGCTAGGGGATGAAAGGACTGAGCGTAGTCCTGCTCCATAAGGCCTGGGAGTACTGGTGGGTGGGAGCTGGACACAAGCCAGCAGTGGGCCCTTCCAGCCCAGAAAGCCAACCGTATCCTGGGCTGCATCCAAAGATGCGCAGTCAGCGGGCCAAGGGAGGAGATCCCCATCCCTCTGCTCTGCGCTGGTCAGGCCTCACCTGCAGTGCTGCGTCCAGATGTGGAGTCCTCAGTGCAGGGAGACATGGAGCTGTGCGAGTGCATCCAGAGTACAGCCACAAACACGAACCCAAGGATGGAAACCCCTCTCCCTGTAAAGCAAGGAGAGCTGGGCTGTTCAGCCTGGAGAAGTGAAGGCTCCAAAGGG
>NW_011253192.1:0-468 GCF_000146605.3 Meleagris gallopavo
AGCATCACCGAGGCTTAGGAATCAGCTGTAGCAATGTTTTACAGAGGAGCACAGTTTAAGTCCTGGCCCTCTCCACTTCCCCTTTCTTGAGGATGGCTCTAGTTGGTATGGCACTGAGCACATCTTTCAACTCTGTGATCCACAGCTGTGACTTACTTAATGATCTCAATCAATCCTACTTAAACAGAAGAGACAAGAAGAGAAATATGCAAATGCACTTCTGGACCACATCTACTTGATAACTGGAATCGTACCATAAGTGAGCCTCAGCATATCAACACCAGTAACTTCCTTTTCAAAGCAGCTATGAAAAATGGGGCAGTGGAGCTAGGGGGTAGTTTAAGGAACTTTATTTCACTCGAGTTACAACTGCAGAACGTGTAGCAAAAGTTGACAGTTCTCGTAAAGAAAAGGAAACGTGCAGTGGGCATTTACACGAAAGGGGGTGTTAGAACTATCAGAGCTGAC
>NW_011253193.1:0-489 GCF_000146605.3 Meleagris gallopavo
CACTGCGTCTACCTCTGAATACTATGTCTCTGTCTTTATTTCGTGCGTCAATTCATTTACTGAGGTTTCTACTGCTACAAATCTGCTTTCAGAGAGGAAAAGTGTGGAAGGGAAAACCCTCTCTAATAAGACACCTGGAAGTTGGAGGAGCGACAGATGTAGTGCTCTCAGGGAGAGCGTTTCAGAAAGTGAGGAGTTGTCCTTTCTGGATTGCGGAGAAAAAACCCCCATCGCAGGTAGTGCAAGAGGCTGAATTCGCAGTTGTCGGCATCGGAATCGCACTCCTGCACTCTCACGAGCAGAAAGCGGCATTCGCGCTGAACCGCTCCGGAGACTTTGCCGGAGCTGGCCGAGAAATCTTGCTTCTCCCGAATGCCGCTTTGAGCTGTCAGCAGCGGTCTCGTGTTTCTTGCTTGTGGACAACGGGCCACTTCAGCCGGCTGCTTTCTCCGACGAGTGAGCGGGCTCCTGTGCGCACATCGGAAAGGA
>NW_011253194.1:0-473 GCF_000146605.3 Meleagris gallopavo
GCACTCATTGAGAAGCTGATGGGTCAGTCTTCACCTTTTCAGCTGTGGATCACATAAAGCAAATATGGAATAGAAACAGGGAGTCAGCTGGTATAGTAGGATCTCTGTACTTCTCTCACAATAATGTCTTTAAGGCAAAAGAACAGGTAACTGAACATTCTGGGCTCCATTCTATTTTGTGGAGAAATGTTGTGTTACACAGTAACTTTACATTTCTCTCACTCTTTCAGAATATCCAGATAACATTTTACCATAATAAAATAGGAGTAGTAAATAGCCATAAGATTTTTTGACAAAACAGTGGGTTGAGAAACTTACAGTTTGGTTCCTTTGTGATAAGATATTTCTCTGTGGTTGGTGCTTCCAAGCAGTTTTGGAGATAAGTCTGCATAGTAATCAGGAAAGGAGGCAATATTTGAAACAACATATTTTGTTGTTTATACATAGGTTATTGATGTTGCATATGAAAACCC
>NW_011253195.1:0-470 GCF_000146605.3 Meleagris gallopavo
AATGTTAAAAGAACGGCCTGTTCCCCTCTGCAGCCCGGCCAGCCTGCAGTGTGCCCATCGCTGGGGCCAGCAGGTCTGGGTAACAGAGCAGGGCTGGCCAGAGGTGGGAAGCAGGCCTTCCTCTCACTTGTAATCTTCTCACACACAGAGGCATCTTAATTCCTTTCTAAACACGTTGATGCTGCCTGAAATTCACCAGGAAAAAAAAAGTTAAAAAAGTACTTTGTTTGTGTTAACAGGATGAGAAAGTGCAAGGCTTCCTGTTATGTGTGTGTGACAGCTACAGATAAGCGGAGAGGAGCTCTGGACAGGAAATCCGCCCAACTTCTGCAGTGTGACTCGTCTGAGGCTTAGGAACTCTCTTTCAGATCGAGGCACCAACAGAATGAGACGGTGCTGGCCAGAACATGGGGACACGCTGGAGAAGAGCTCTGAGGACGCTGAGTTCTCCTTGGACAATGAGTGCTCGA
>NW_011253196.1:0-460 GCF_000146605.3 Meleagris gallopavo
AGTGTTCTCACTCAGTACTCAAATCCCGCTCTGAAGAGACCAATGCCAGAAAAGCATGTTCTCACTTCACAGCTGGTTCAAATCCTTGCTATTCTGATCCTGCTGAATATGATTGAATATGATCTCATACACAAAAATAAAATTAAAACAAACAAAAAATCCAACAAACCCGAGAGGAAAAGATGGCAATGTCAGTGATGTGCACACCTTCCCACATGAGAACTAAACTAAACCCATATGGGAACCAAACTGAGACCTATCAACTTTCACTTCTACATGAAGGAACAGTTTCCAGTTATTATTATTGAGGCTAAAGCAAGAAACAGCAATCCATTCCATTTTAAAGTTTTCTTAGTATGTTTTGTGAAATTCCACTCTGGCTTGTGCAATGATCTCATGTAGAAGAGTGATGAGCCACAGGTTAAGTTTTAAATGCCAACATTTTGTCTCTGTGGAACAA
>NW_011253197.1:0-376 GCF_000146605.3 Meleagris gallopavo
TGAGTGGCAGGGAATGTGGAGAGGCCTGGGGAGACTTTAGAGAGATGGAAATCTTCGGTGTCATGGAACTTTACTCCAGAACACCTGAAAGACCCTGAAAATTTAAACAGATATTTGAGACAGGAATGTCGCGGCTCAGGAAGATCTGAGGAGGCCCAAATTATTTGGGGCCTGGCTAATGCTTACCGGGCCTTATTCAATACTATCCTGGAGAGGGAGAGAGTTTGTGAAATTGAAAAGGAGAGTCTCAGGGAAACAGTGCAAAATGAGCGAGAGAGTCTCCTGGTCGAGAGAAACAGCCTCCAATCTAGAGAGAGATGCCCTCGAATTGAGAGAGACTCCCTGCAATCCAAACTCAACAGTCTTCAATCTCAAC
>NW_011253198.1:0-442 GCF_000146605.3 Meleagris gallopavo
GGGACATAGTATTCTGAGGTAGGCGTAGTGCATTCTGCATGTAGCCAAGGCGAAGTGCAAACCGCTCCTTTCCGATGCGCGCACACGGAGCCCGCTCACTCGTCGGAGAAAAGCAGCCGGCTGAAGTGGTCCGTTCTCGGCAAGCGAGAAACACCAGACCGCTGCTGACGGCTGAAAGCGGAGTTTGGGGAGAAACGCGATTTCTCGGCCAGCTCCGGTAAAAGTCTCCGGAGCGGTTCAGCGCGAATGCCTCTTTCAGGGCATGAGAGCGAAGAAGTGCGATTCCGATGCCGACAAGTGCGAATTCAGCCTCCTGCACTACCTGCGAGTGGGGGGTTTTTCTCCGCCGTCCTGAAAGGATCTCTCCCCACTTTCTGAAACGCTCTCCCTGAGAGCACTACAGCTGTCGCTCCTCGAACTTGCAAATGCCCTTATTAGAGAA
>NW_011253199.1:0-402 GCF_000146605.3 Meleagris gallopavo
AAGGGCTCTGTGCAGTACACATCTTGGAGGGAGAAGAGGGAAATTCTGTTACAGGTCAGCCGGTGCAAAGCAGGGAGAGCTGAGTGGCTTTTCAAGGCAAGGCAAAAGGGTATCGAACGTGGCACTCGGAGTCATGAGCTCCCCGCTCTGAATTTCTGTGGTGTTTAAAATCAATTTGGCAGCAAAGCCATCCCACGCTGAAGATGGTGAATTTCCTCCTCCACACACAGGAAGCTGCTGAGCACGCAGGCGTTCATGTCAGCACTTTGGTTTGGCTCTTTCGGACCCCCTTGAAAGCACAAACCCTCGGTTCTCCCTTTTGGGGTTGAAGCAAGCCCCTTTCCACCCCACCCACGCCTTCCCAAAACCATCGCGTCAGATACCACCACAGTGCAGAAACGG
>NW_011253200.1:0-460 GCF_000146605.3 Meleagris gallopavo
CTGCTGTGGGGTACAGTGACCTTCTGCTGGTTTCCCTCACAAGGGAGCAGCCATCAATCAGAAGGCAACAAAGAAGGGTCAGGGCCTGTGCTCACTAAGCTAGGCGGGTGTGGAGGAACCATGTCAGGGGAAGGCCATTGCATGGCTAAAAGCACAGAGAAGGAAGGACGGCAAGAAGGACGTCTGGAATGCATTAATTAGTTCGGTTTCAGGCTTAGGTGAAAGTCAGCTGTGGGCAATGGTTTGGGAGCCCAAAAGTAGAGGTCCCACTGAGATTTGAACTCAGATCGCTGGATTCAGAGTCCAGAGTGCTCACCTTTACACCATGGGACCAGCTGCACACCTGCTCTATGGCCTCTCAGCAACAGAATGGACAGACAGACCATTATCAGGATTGCAAGTCTCAGCATCCCTGTGTGAACAGAGCCAGTGCCGTACTGTGCTGAAGCTTCAGCATTCT
>NW_011253201.1:0-482 GCF_000146605.3 Meleagris gallopavo
CTCTTCCCCTCATCCCCAGTTCCCATTGCCAGAATTGTAGAGAGATCAGAAAACAAACAGACGGATACTCTGGATGTTAACCTCATTATCACCAAGCACTGCCGCATTGCAGCTGACATGATCTGTGTGTTTAAATAAGCAGGCTTCAGACACACACAGTCTTATAGAAGCATCCCAAATAAGATTAAAAACAAAGATTGATGGAAATCTGAGTTGAATGTGAATATCAGGAAATGGACTATCATCTTCTTTAATCAGAAAAAGAGTACAGATTTAAGAAAATACTCTAACTTGTCAGTCAGATTCCATTTATTTCATTTACACATCTAGAAAACATATTAAGGTTTACATTCAGATACACTCACTTTTTTGAACTTGTAATTGCATGCATGTTCTGATTCATGTGCAGACTCTGAAGCAACTTATTTTACAAAGTACTCTAATTTTCTACAGACTCCCAGAATTGCCACCATACACCTCTG
>NW_011253202.1:0-433 GCF_000146605.3 Meleagris gallopavo
ATCTCCTGTTGCTTTCCAGGTTCTTTCACTTCTTCACAAAGCTGTTTCCAAATCTTCATCTGGGAGGCAGCATGTGAACCTCATGGGATTCAACAAGGTCAAGTGTAGGGTGTTGCACCTGGGTCGGGGCAATCCCAGATATACGTGCAGACCGGGAGAAGAACTCCTCGAGGGCAGCCCTGCTGAGAAGGACGCAGGCGTCCTGGCGGGCAAAAAGCTTCACCTGAGCCAGCAGTGAGAGCTGGGCTTGTTCAGTCTGGAGAGAGAATACTCTGGGGACACCTGATGTGGCCTTCCAGGAATTAGATGGGAACTGCTAAGCAGGAGGGAAGGCAGCTTTTAACATGGGGAGAGAGCAACAGAGCAAAGGGGAGAGTTTTTCAACAAAAAAGAGTGGAGAGTTAGTTCAGGTACCAGAGAGAAATTTATCAGT
>NW_011253203.1:0-455 GCF_000146605.3 Meleagris gallopavo
GAAATTTTTCAAAAGTATTTATTGCACGTGCACAGGTTTAAGAAAGAAAAAAGGAACAACAACAGGCTGATAGATGAGGGGGATCTCAGGCAGGGGAGGTAAGAATCAAAATACATGCATTGGAACACATAATGAGGAGTCATCTGTGAGTAACAGCAGCAAGACTGGACTCTGACGTAGAAAGCCCCTTCTAGATGTGTACTCTAAATGCACCATCATACAGGCAGGCTGGCAGGACTTTCAATTTGACAGTATTCAATTAACTTCACAACTGAGCATTTTTAGCAAAATTAGATACAAAAAGTACTGACTACACACTAACGTGGTCTCGCCTTCCATGGTACAATACATACTTCTTCAATTACTTCTACAAGTTTGCACCTCAGGTTTTTCCAGTTCAATGGCTAAGGTCTTCTTTCCTCATGAACAGATATGATTTGCTCTCGCAGCTCTAC
>NW_011253204.1:0-479 GCF_000146605.3 Meleagris gallopavo
AGAATACAAGTGCATGATGTTCTACTTCTTCAAACCAATTGCTCTTTTTCATATCAAATGCAGAAACAACATTCCATTCCCACAGAGGGAACCCAAGGACGAGAAACTGGAAGGATCCAAGGAGAGGAGACAGTGAAGGTCCAAAGAGAACAAGCCAAGGTAACCCAAAGAGAAGAACCCTAGGAGACCCAGAGAAAGGGAATAAGTGGGACCCGAGGAGAGGGAAAGGAGGACACTCAAAGAGAAGGGACTCAAGGAGAAAAAACCAGGGGGATCCAGAGAGAGGGAACCAAGGCTACAGAGAGAACCCAAAGAAAGGGAACTGAGGGCACAAAAGGAGGAAGAGGTCCCCAGCCAGCCACTGTCACTGAGACCTGATCCTCACACCTGAGTATGTCCATGGAGGCACATGGAGGAGCAGTGTGAGGCAGAGCGTGGCTGCCTTCGTCTTCCTCCGTAGGAGCTGATGAGGCTGCAGG
>NW_011253205.1:0-508 GCF_000146605.3 Meleagris gallopavo
ACAGTACGGCATTGTACCAATCTCCAACAATTGAGACGGTATATTCCTTTCCAGTCTTTCCAGAATGCTTAAAACAGCACATAGACACACACATCAACGAACGAAAGGAAAGCACACAAGAAGATTCAGAGCTACGTGTAGTGCATTCTGCATGTACCCACGGCGAAGTCCAAACCGCTTCTTTCCGATGTGCGGTGAAGTGCCCGCTCGCTCGTCTGAGAAAAAGCGCCAGGCTGAAATCGCCCGCTGTCGGCAGCCGAGAAACACGAGACCGCTGCTGACGGCTGAAAGCGGCATTCGCGGACAAGCGCGATTTCTCAGCCAGCAACGGCAAAACACGGCTGGGCTGTTCAGGGCGAAATGCCGCTTTCTACGCATGAGAGCGAAGCAGTGCAGTTGCGATGGCGAGAAACGGGCGAAATTCAGCCGACCTGAGTTGCCTCGGAGAGGGGGGGTTTTTTTCTCCGCAGGAAAGAAGGGAATCGCTCCCCGCTTTCTGTAACGTTCT
>NW_011253206.1:0-346 GCF_000146605.3 Meleagris gallopavo
CAGGGAGGGTGGAGCCTGGCTCTGCCCCACTCCACAGCCCAAACTGCCCCCTAGCTGTGCTCGCAGGGCTGCACCCCGCCCCAGGTGCGGGTTCCACAAAAAACAGGAGGGCAAGGGAATGCCCAGGCAAAGGCAAGGGCCAAGAGAACATGGAAGGAAATGCCAAGGATGACGGCCCAGACAATACGGCAGGGAACGCCAAAACTGAATGCCGACATGAATGTGGCAACACAAAAGCCATGGGGTCATTAGGCCAAGAGAATGGGGCAAGGAACACAAAAATCGGAGGACAAGAGAATGTAATAGTGAAAAACAGTGCAAAGACCAGAGTACAAGCAAGACACAG
>NW_011253207.1:0-486 GCF_000146605.3 Meleagris gallopavo
CCTTTACAATGTATAACAGCCATGCTGCTCTTTGGTAGATTTACATCATGCTGAATGTTTTCCTTCTGTGTAAGCAGCCCTCGCTCTTTCCAGATGGTACCATGAGTGGGTACCACCCCAAAGCACATCTAGCATCTGTCCATATATTTGAGGTTCTTGTCAAGGCGGTTATTTCAGCCTCCTGAGTGGAGGTCCCCCCCAGGAAAAGGTCTTGCTTCAGTTACCTTGTCAGTAGCAGTTACTGCATATCCTGCCTTACTGTTTCCTTGTCTTCACAAAACTCCTTCCATCGATGAATGCAGGAATCCTCAGCATCGTCCAGCAGTTCCTCCTGTAGGTCTGACCAACTGGCACAGACAGTCTCCGTGCAGTCGCACACTGCTGGCTTGGAGGTAGCTCTGCGTTGTTGTTCTGGGTGTTCGGCAATTGCTTCCTTCTCTTTGATCAGTTGTGTCTTTCTGTTGAGAAACTTGATAGCCATTTAAA
>NW_011253208.1:0-518 GCF_000146605.3 Meleagris gallopavo
CAGCTCGAGACCCTCCTCCTCTGCACAGCCCCTCAGAGCACGAGGGAAGGTCTGGGGGTGGCAGTGGTCCCCCTGGAAAGGGGTAGGGGGATGGTGCCCTCCATCCCCTCCATCCCCAGGCCCTGACACCCAGTGCTCAGGGCTCCAGAGAGCCCCAGGGTCGCTCAGTGTCCCTGTTCCAGTGCCACGCTTATTGTAACAGACTTCTTCCTTATGTCCCATCTAAAGATTCTGTCCCTTGCTTTTTGCAGCCCCCCTTGGGATACTGAAGGCCGCCCTCAGGAGGTCTCCCCGGAGCCTTCTCTTCTGCTGGCTGCCAAATTCGATGCACATGAAATGCTTCATAAAGACAAAGCAGTGGAATGTCTTTAAACCTCAACAAAATAATTTTAAAGGTCGGATGGACTCTGCTATAGAAGCAGATGTCAAATGTGGCTTTTCTCCATCGAAAACTGATGCCTGGCAACTTGGAGGCTAATGTATATATGTACAGAGATTTTTTTTCCCTCCTAATTTTA
>NW_011253209.1:0-463 GCF_000146605.3 Meleagris gallopavo
GTAGCAGCGTGTGCAGGACAGAGAGCTGCAGGCCAGGGGCAGGGCGGGCCCAGGCAAGGCCACCAAGCCTGCCTGCCACCAAGCTCCGCAGCTTTCCCCTGGGAGGGGTGGCCCGGGCACAGCAGGACTCTGTACATGGAGCTGCTGGCTGGGCCGGTCGGGCTCAGCAGGCCCTCCCTGGGTTGGCTCTCACTTGGAGACAGAGATGGGCATGCTCAAGCTGTGTGGCCAGGATGCGTTCCTACTGGACAACATCTGCTCCTTTCTCGCCTCATCACGGATTCTCCGGATTGCTGGGTGATCTGGAGGATACCCCAGAGGGCTCCCCGTTGTTCTCTCTGGGATACTGCCATCTCGGTGCATCTCCCAGATCGTGGGTGGACAATTCAGACATGGCCATAGCCGTTCCTTCTCCTTGTCCTCCCTCACACACTGACAGCAGGATAGCGTTGCATTGACCTCC
>NW_011253210.1:0-469 GCF_000146605.3 Meleagris gallopavo
TTCACATGCTGCCCCTACTCTTCCCAGCCCTTAAATGGGATCAGGGAGGGGTGGAGCCTGGCTCTGCCCCACTCCACAGCCAAACTGCCCCCAGCTGTGCTCGCAGGGCTGCACCCCGCCCCAGGTGCGGGTTCCACAAAAACAGGAGGGCAAGGGAATGCCCAGGCAAAGGCAAGGGCCAAGAGAACATGGAAGGAATGCCAAGGATGACGGCCCAGACAATACGGCAGGGAACGCCAAAACTCAATGCCGACATGAATGTGGCAACACAAAGCCAAGGGGTCATTAGGCTAACAGAATGGGGCAAGGACACAAAATAGGGAGTACGAAGAGAACGTAATAGTGAAAACAGTGCAAGACCAGAGACAAGCAAGACACAAGAACAAAGAGGATAGGCAGCTTCTGGGCACCATGAAGCGCAATTCAGAGCTCTGGGGGAACCCTATTGTTGCCGGGCTCTGGAATGGGT
>NW_011253211.1:0-531 GCF_000146605.3 Meleagris gallopavo
CCCACCTCCCTGTTCCACCTCCCCTTTTTCCAATCCGTCTGCACTCTGTAATTTTCATGAGCACACGAGGTCATAGAATCATAGAATCGAATAGCGGCCTGGGTTGAGAAGGCCCACAGTGCTCACCTAGTTTCAACCCCCCTGCTATGTGCAAGGGCGCCAGCCACCAGAGCAGGCTGCCCAGAGCCACATCCAGCCTGGCCTTGAATGCCTCCAGGGATGGGGCATCCACAGCCTCCTTGGGCAACCTGTTCCAGTGTGTCACCTCCCTCTGAGTGAAAAAACTTTCCCCTACTATCTAACCTAAACCTCTCCTGTCTTAGTTTAAAGCCATTCCCCCTTGTGCTATCACTATCCACCCTCGTAAACAGACGTAAACGGAGGTCAGGTGCTCCTCTCCCATCCTTTTGACCCCTTCAGTCCAACAGCAATGAATATGGGATTAATTTCCTTTATTCCTATGTAGGCAAGAAAATAAAAGAATATCTGATAGTACAGAGCAAAGAGATTTGAACCTTTGCTTTTACAGCT
>NW_011253212.1:0-394 GCF_000146605.3 Meleagris gallopavo
CAGTCCACTTGTCAAATCCGTACCTTTCCAATTTGAAGAGATTGTTGTTGTGTGGGATCATGTCAAAGACCTTTACTAAAGTCCAGATAGAACTTCAGTGGCTTTTCTCTTCTCCATGTAGTTATGTCATCACAGAAACCCACTCTTCATGAGAAGAGTTCATAACTTCAGGACAGTAAAACTCATCAAAGTCATAAACAAACAAACAAACAAGTAATGCTTGTTTCTCATAAGGAAAGTAGCATTAGGCACTACTGTAATATATAAGATCTGTGATGAAGTAGTTTAACATATCATTACACATCTGTTTTTTTTCCTTTCCCTATTAGTTCACGCATTTTAACTACAAATCAGTTCCTAAGTGCTGCACAATACAGTAGAAGAGGGAGTGATA
>NW_011253213.1:0-521 GCF_000146605.3 Meleagris gallopavo
TCCATCTGAAACGGGGCGTTGGAGGGCTCCTTTGAAAGCCGTTTGAGGCCCTGGCTGTGCGGCCAGAAATTTTAACCAGTGCCTTGGCCTCTTCTTCCACCGTCCTTGAGGCACCTTTTGCATTAGTAGCACGGCGTGGAATTTGCTCACGAGAGCTACTCCCACCAGAGATGCCTTCTCTGTATACGTAGTGGCTTCTGTCTTCAGTAGCCCTGTAGCGCTTGGCTCGCACTTGTCTCCTTCTGAAAGAAGCGGGGGGAGTGACGGGGACAGAAGGGCAGAGCTGTGGAAGGAGAAGGAGAGCTTTTTAGAGGGAAAAGCCGTAGAGGGAACAAGTTGAGGTCTTGCCTCTGGAAGAATAAGTAACCACCAGCAGGGAAGAAGGGCTCACGAGCAGGACCTCCACAGACTGATGCTGAGAGCGATGCTTCTCTGTTGCACCGCAGAAGAACATCTTTCCCCGACTGAGGCAATAGCAGCAAGGATAAACTCATCCCCCCTGAAAGAGTTGGCATCCTCTT
>NW_011253214.1:0-570 GCF_000146605.3 Meleagris gallopavo
CATGCGAGATTTAATTTTCCAAGAGGCCCCTTCCCACCTATATGGGACCTTGGTTTCGATATTAAACCCTCTGGTGACCTCGGAAACCGTAGTTCAGCAGGCTGCTCGGATAGTTGCTGATCTGGGGGAGACAGAACGCCTACGGACCAGGCGCAACATTCGCATGTTAGAAGAAGCTGAGGTCCTGCCGGTGACTAAAACCAAGACGCCGGCTATTCGAGCTCCTCGATCGGGACCCATAAGGGTTTCCCGAAAACAAATGTTTAATGACCTAATTCGAGCTGCGGTCCAATTTGCTAAGATTGACCGCCAGCCCAACCATGTCCTTCTCCAGCTTTGGAGACAGCTAAAGGACAATCAAACATTTCAAAACTACCCTAAGAAACCAAGGGTAAGAATTATAGAGAGGATACCAACAAAGAGCATGGAACCTAGAAGACTTCATTGTTCCTAATAGGAAAAAAAAAAGACCGACCTCAAAGTGTCTCGGGCCACGACGCCTGAGCCATCGGAAGCAAAAGAATTGGCCCTAGCACAGTTCAATGGCGTGACGGGGGATGTTAGTCCCCC
>NW_011253215.1:0-422 GCF_000146605.3 Meleagris gallopavo
AGAAGACCCATTCCTCTCTCATTTAAAATCACCCCCTAATCAATGCTTGAAAATGGATGAAAGAATAAATGAACAAACCTCTCCAAGAGAGCACTCAAACTCTGCAGGAAAATAAAAAAAGCTGGACTTTGCTTGTTGCTGAGGAGAGCATTCAATATCCAGCAAGGGTCTGACCCTGCACTCAGAGGGGGTCAGCTTGGAAAGCAAATGCAGTTGTTCAGTGTACACATTGATGTCTTTTAATGCCAGATTTCCAGTCAAGAGCAGTACAGTTCTTAAAGGCTCCATTTGTCAGAGGTAGGATACTGCAAAAAGGATGAAGTACAAAAAGCTGAGAGCCTTCAGCAATTATAGTTTTTGTTAAAAAATTTTTCTCTTAAAACCAGAGGGGACTCAAAGGATTCCTTGATTTTTTAACAGGG
>NW_011253216.1:0-504 GCF_000146605.3 Meleagris gallopavo
GGGTCAAAAGTTATCACTTCAATACAAAATGTGGACACATGTAATTCATGTTCTTTACAGGGGAATTTGTGCATAGCGTTTAATTTAATCACATGCTAAAATATTTAAAGGGTCAAGGTTTTCCAGGAATGCCCCCAGTTTAGAAATTTCAAATGATAGAATTTTAGGAGTATCTATGTGTCACTGAATGAATGGAAAGTTTCTGAAACACTGGTGAATTTATTTTTGGTTATTGAAGATATTGTCAGAGAGTAAGATTATTATTTGTGGGTTCCTACAAAAAAAAAAATAAAAATTAGGTTGGCACTCTGCATGCAAGAGTTCTAAAATTTTATTACAACAGGAATTGTATCACTTTAGTCTGCTGATCTTTTTTTTATATTTTTTACTTAGTAACAGGGGTTTCAGTGTAAATTACAAGGGCTCTTTCCATGTTTGATCTACAGTATCCTTAAGTCAGTGTCTTTGAACAAATACAAAATGAATCCAAATACGAAGAAGAAA
>NW_011253217.1:0-490 GCF_000146605.3 Meleagris gallopavo
CATCCCACACTGCCATGGCAGATCAGGTTCTGGACCACCTGAGGACCCAAACAGCCAGGAGTCTTTGGGTCCTGACAAGATGAGTCCCAGAGTTCCGAGGGAATTCACCGCTGCAGTCACCGAGCCACTCTCCATGGTATTTCAGAAGTCGAGGCAGTCAGGTCAAGTCCCTGCTGAGGAGAAAAAGGTGACAGCACACCTCTCAGGAAGGATAGAAAGTGTGACGCGGGGAACTACCAGCATGTCAGTCTCACCTCTGGGCTGGTCACGGATCATGGAGCAGATCATCCTGGAAGTGACTCTCAAGCACACATTCCAGTGCGTCACCACCCTGTGCGTGAAAGCTGCCTCCTATAACCACTAACTCCCTTGTCTCACTTGAAAACCATTTCCCCTAGTCCTATCGCTATCCACCCTCCTAAACAGCCGTTGCCCCCCTCCTCGCTTATGCGCTCCCTTCGAGTCTTGAGCTGTCATGAGCTATCTCCAG
>NW_011253218.1:0-523 GCF_000146605.3 Meleagris gallopavo
GTGCTGGGCACCCGAGACTGCGCACAGCGCTCTCAGGGCCGCCCGTGCTGGTGAAGTCTTTCCACCTAAAGCATGTCCTGTATCCCCAGGGTGCTGCCCTCGTCCAGCAGTGAGCCTCCAGTGGCACTCCATTCCTGTTTTGGAGCTGCCGGTTCCCACTGTCCTGGGATCTGCCCCCGTTTGGACTAGCATTCACCTTCTCAAGCCATCTCTTGCTAAAGAATCATAGAATGGCCTGGGTTGGAAAGGACCACGATGATCATCTAGTTCCAACCCCCTGCTATGTGCAGGGTCGCCAACCACCAGACCAGGCTGCCCCAGAGCCACATCCAGCCTGGCCTTGAATGCCTCCAGGTTTGGGGCATGCACAACCTCCTTGGGGAACCTGTTCCAGTGCCTCACCACCCTCCTGTGTGAAAAACTTCCTCCTAACATCTAACCTAAACCTCCCCGTGTCAGTTTAAAACCATTCCTTGTCCTGTCACTATCCAGCCCCGTAAACACGCCATTCTCCCTCCTGTTT
>NW_011253219.1:0-434 GCF_000146605.3 Meleagris gallopavo
TTCTTCTTCAGAGGACTCCTTTGGTCAGCAGAGGATGTCAGAAGGTGTCTCTGACCATGGAGAAGCCTCGTCCCTGCAGGGTTTGTGCCCCAGGACTTTGGGCAGGAGGAGAGCTGTCAGCAGCCCAGGGCGGGATGTGGGTCCCCTGGGGACAGCAGCCACAGCCTTTGTCCCATCTCACAGTGACCCTGGGCCATCCGTAGGACAGCTCGAGACCCTCCTCCTCTGCACAGCCCCTCAGAGCATGAGGGAAGGTCTGGGGGTGGCAGTGGTCCCCCTGGAAAGGGGTAGGGGGATGGTGCCCTCATCCCCTCCATCCCCCAGGCCCCTGGACCACCCCAGGTTGCTCAGGGCTCCAGAGAGCCCCCAGGGTCCCCTCAGTGTCCCTGTTCCAGTGCCACGCTTATTGTAACAGACTTCTTCCTTATGTCCCA
>NW_011253220.1:0-477 GCF_000146605.3 Meleagris gallopavo
CCTTGGAATGGGGTAAGTGGTTTCTTTTTTCTTTCAGGGCTGTGATCTTGTCTTTTTGGGGGATGGCAAGTGCACTGAAGGGCTGCTAGCTGTAAGAGCAGCATGTGAATCTGGAGACTGCTTCCTTTGGGGTGTGGGGTGAGCCCTTAGAATGGGGTGAGTGATTCCTGCTTTCTTTCAGAGCTGTGAGCTCTGCTTTTCTGGAGGATCTCAAGCTGGATGGCTGTCATTAATAGGGCTATGTGCTAATTGCATCCTTGCGGTGTTTTTTAAGGGCATTGTGTGCATCCTTGTTGTGTTTTAAATTCTGTTCTGCGTCTCTTCTGATTTCATTTTGCAGCCTGATGGAGTTGAAAGGATTGCCTGGGCTCCTCCAGTCAGTGGTGTGAGATGTGTCCAGCAGGTAATGAACATCATGCACCCCATGTTGGTGCGCTGCTTGTATGCAGGTAGTTTGCGATGTGATCCGACTCCCCC
>NW_011253221.1:0-339 GCF_000146605.3 Meleagris gallopavo
AAAGCCACGGACTGGAAAGGAAAAGAACCCAGATAAAGGAAATCAATAGAAAGCAAAGTAAAAGGAGCAGGAAAGAAAAGCAAAAGGGAAAGGGTAAAAAAGAACAACAAATTTTAGTTAAACAAAACAAAGAAATACAAAGAAAAAGCACAGAGATAGAATGCAGTATCATGGCAAACCAAAGGATTCAAACACAGAAAGTGAAAAAAAATCTAAAACAATTAATCAAGGTAAAAAAAATTAATTAAAAAAAACAAGAGCAAAGGAAAAAAAAAAAGAAGAAGGAAGCAATCAAAGAAAGTAAGGGAAAGACAAAGGAAAGAACGAAAACTAAAAAAC
>NW_011253222.1:0-499 GCF_000146605.3 Meleagris gallopavo
GAAAGCTCTGGAGATAGCTCATGACAGCCTTCCAAGACTCAAAGGGAGCGCATAAGCAGGAGGGGGCAACGGCTGTTGAGGAGGGTGGATAGCGATAGGACAAGGGGAAATGGTTTTCAAGTGAGACAGGGGAGGTTTAGGTTGGTTATTAGGAGGCAGCTTTTCACGCCCAGGGTGGTGACGCACTGGAATGTGTGCTTGAGAGTCACTTGCAGGATGATCTGCTCCATGATCCGTGACCAGCACAGAGGTGAGACTGACATGCTGGTAGTTCCCCGCGTCACACTTTGTATCCTTCCTAAGAGGTGTGCTGTCACCTTTTTTCTCCCTTCACCCAGGGGACCTTTGACCCTTGACTGCCTCGACTTCTGAAATACCATGGAGAGTGGCTCGGTGACTGCAGCGGTGAATTCCCTCGGAACTCTGGGACTCATCTCGTCAGGACCCAAGGACTCCTGGATGTTTGGGTCCTCAGGTGTCCAGACCTGATCTCCCATGG
>NW_011253223.1:0-474 GCF_000146605.3 Meleagris gallopavo
TGAGTAAAGCAACGGACACTGACAGATTTCTTAGAGGTCAACCTGTAGAACAAGGGGAAATAAAGAAGAAAAGTATAATTTTATCTAAATTACTGCTAAATAAATCATTCAGGAAGTTTGATCAAAATGGACCAATACGGAAAATGGGAAGAGAGGAAGAAAGACAAGTTACCAAACTTATGAAGGTTACAATTAGACCAGAAAAAGTCAATTTACCTGACAACAGGGTGGTTTTAGACGTCACCAAACTGCCACGTTTACCATTTTACCCACTTGCATTATTGAGAGGAAAAGTTTAGGAAGGAACATTCTCAAGGACTTTTCATAAGTTCTCATTCTTGCCATCAGAAAGGAGAGAAGGAAAGGTTTTCTCTGACTTGTTTGACCTTTTTGGTTCCTGAAAAGTTTTGCTAGAGAACAGTAAGAAAGTGCACACTGTTAGAAAATATTTGTTTAAAAGGAAGAAAAAAAAGA
>NW_011253224.1:0-480 GCF_000146605.3 Meleagris gallopavo
ACTAGACGATCTTTAAGGTTCCCTCCAACCTAAGCAAACTTGTGAAAGTCTGGATACTGTACTGGATATTGACATATACCCAGGGAAAGTTCTAAAATGCAAGTAAAACTTTTGGTTATTGCTTTACAAGTTGTCTGTTAATAAGGAAAATGCCCAGTGTCTTCCATGTTATTATCATGAATGATCCCATGTGGCATATTTGTCTCCAAATTAATGGATGAAAGACCAATTCTTTTCACTGCTCTCTCAAAGTTTGATGCTGGAGCTTAAAAGAAATATGCTTAGAAGACATAAATATGCTTTCAAGACATTTTAAATTTAGAAGTCTGCAGATATTTGACTGCTAAGTACTTTTTTTTCCTGAGTACCGTTTGCATTAGAATATTCTGTTGTATTTTTTTTTTTTTGAAAATTGGTAAAGTAGTCACAACATATACTGAAAAACATAAAACCTAAGTTGTCTTAATCTTGCTGCAAGTT
>NW_011253225.1:0-531 GCF_000146605.3 Meleagris gallopavo
CAGAGTTTATACCAAAATGCAAATTGTTCTATTTAGCCAAAACAAACATTGAAGCACTTTCACTTCCAACTGCACATGAAAGATCAAATTTTAATTACTATGTTTTTATAAGAGGAAGTATCATCAATTCTCAAAATAGTATATCTACATATCTCAAAGTAAACATACATTGAATTTTAGCACTAGTACATTAAATAAATGTAAATAGTACAATAAATGTACTAGTACAATAAATATCCTAGATACATTGTTCTCCTCCATTATCATCGTTCCCATCAAATAATTATTGACTTAGCAAAAAAAAAACCAAAACCCAAAACTAAGTGTTACACATTCTACCTACTGCTAAAATCAATCTAAAAATATCATTATCATTTATCCCTTTAACTATTCATGAAAAATACATTAAAAAATAAAATCTGAAAAACAAGAATTCAAAAGGGAAAGCATCACTATATTTTTGTGTACCCAAATGAATACATCCCTAAAAATGTTTATACTGAGCAGCTACATTCTTACCCTATAGGAAAA
>NW_011253226.1:0-346 GCF_000146605.3 Meleagris gallopavo
ATTCAGAAGTACAATTTGAATTTCACAACAGAATAACAAGAAATGAAGAATCTGAGAAATGAAAGTAGAGTGCAAGAAGAGAAGCACAGGGAGCCAACAGGAATAAAATATATATATGTTTATAATGCTCAACAATTATTTTCCTTCTTCCTTACTACAAAAAAGACCATCTGATCACAAACCTCAAATTTTAAGTAAGGTCAAAGGGGATATACTGCCAAAGGAAAAATACAGATGCTACTTTGCTTCATTCACTGCTCTAATACTACAGAGCATGTTAAACTACCTACTTCACCATGCCTCAGGTTCAGCCATGCTGTTTCTGCAATGGCTTGTTCCAGCACTT
>NW_011253227.1:0-478 GCF_000146605.3 Meleagris gallopavo
CTTTGTGAGAAAGAATTTGTTAGGTAATTTGGTAACTATGTTTCTAAAATATGTTACTAATAGGTATATGGTATTCTTACGTTCCACATCAGCTGTTTCTAAGGATATGTTACAGCTTAATTCTCTAGATCGATTGCCCTTTTCAGTGTTCAGTGCAGAAACAACACTTTCACTTTTCACATCCGGGTGGCTGAAATCCCCCTTCAGGACAAGAGCCCACGAGCGCGACACCCCATCCAGCTGACGCAAGAAGGCCTCGTCAACAGGCTCCCCCTGATCAGGCGGCTTGTAGCAGACCCCAACCACTCGATGCCCTTTGCTGGACCGATCCCTGATTTTCACCCCCCAAAGCTCCTGTGGTGGTTTTGTGATTTTTCTTGTCGGTATCCCACACCCATTAACATCGTGGAAAGCAGTGGGCGTTAAAGAGTTCACGTTCTGGTTCTGTGGACTGCCTCTTTGGGGCATTTTGGTTCTC
>NW_011253228.1:0-483 GCF_000146605.3 Meleagris gallopavo
CGACTTGGCTCTGGTGTGCGGCCCCATGTGCAGCACTGCGTCCAGGCCTGGGGCCCAAGCACGGGAATGATGTGGAGCTTTTGGAGCAGGTCCAGAGAAGGGCCACGGAGATGATCAGAGGGCTGGAGCACCTCTCTTAGAAAGAAATGTTGAGGGAACTGGGATTGTTTCTGTGGGAGAAGAGAAAGCTCTGGAGATAGCTCATGACAGCCTTCCAAGACTCAAAGGGAGCGCATAAGCAGGAGGGGGCAACGGCTGTTTAGGAGGGTGGATAGCGATAGGATAAGGGGAAATGGTTTCAAGTGAGACAGGGGAGGTTTAGGTTGGTTATTAGGAGGCAGCTTTTCACGCACAGGGTGGTGACGCACTGGAATGTGTGCTTGAGAGTCACTTCCAGGATGATCTGCTCCATGATCCGTGACCAGCCCAGAGGTGAGACTGACATGCTGGTAGTTCCCCGTGTCACACTTTCTATCCTTCCTG
>NW_011253229.1:0-450 GCF_000146605.3 Meleagris gallopavo
CTTGGAGCCTGCACGTGGCATCCTCACATTCCCACAGAGTGGGACAGCTCTGCTTTGTGTCAAGGCCCTGACTCCTTGCCAGTTTGTTAAATCTATTTCACGCTTGCCGCTCGAATGAACAACTTCACAGTATGTTTCCTAGTTCAGAACACTGTATCCACCTTATTTAAAACATTTAAATTCTATTGCAGCTTGATGAGAAGGTATTTGTTAGGCAATCCGGTAACTATGTTTCTAAAATATAGCTACTAACATGTATACGCTGTTCTTACATTCCACATCAGCTAATTCTAAAGTTGTGTTACAGCTTAATTCTTTAGGTCAGTTGCCCCGTTTGCAGTGATCAATGCAGAAACAACACTTTCCACTTTCCACAGGCCGAAAGCCACAGCCAGAGAGGCCAGCACTAGTCCTGGGGCCTAAAGCCACAGCCACAGCCAGACAGGCTGG
>NW_011253230.1:0-500 GCF_000146605.3 Meleagris gallopavo
GCCCAGAGCTCGGGAGAATCGCACCGCTCCCAGCAAATCTCCATCCCAGCAGCCAGGGAGGGGAGTGAAGAAGGCAGGACCGCCAATCCCCGCTGCGCACGTGGCACCGGCAGCGGAACGGCCTGCCAGGAAGCGACGAGCCGTCTCCTTCCCTCCAGGATCGGTAGAAGCTGCCAAGCCGGTGTTACGGAAAAGGAGGCGGCTGACAGCAGAAGATGTTGGTAAGAGGAAACTCCTGCTTTTCTGCCTGCGCCCATCGAGAGGCTGGGGGTTGCCCATTGGAAGAGCTCTGCCAGCTTTGCAAGAAGTCTCCTTTCCCAAGTTAGTTGGGATGTTCTGTTCTGTGATAGTGCAAGGGTGAAGGGACCCAGAAGGATCGGGTGTAACGTTTGTGTTTGGGCACTGTCTGTGTGGAGACTGCTTTTGCATGGAGTCTGTGCAGCGTCTGAAACAGGCCGTGCTCTTTGTGAGACAAAAAAGCAGTATCTAGTACCTCCTTT
>NW_011253231.1:0-332 GCF_000146605.3 Meleagris gallopavo
GTAATTTAAACACAACAAGGATGCACACAATGCCCTTAAAAACACCGCATGGATGCAATTAGCACATGAATTACAGCCATCCAGCTTGAGATCCTCCAGAAAAGCAGAGCTCACAGCTCTGAAAGAAAGCAGGAATCACTCACCCCATTCTAAGGGCTCACCCCACACCCCAAAGGAAGCAGTCTCCAGATTCACATGCTGCTCTTACACCTAGCAGCCCTTCAGTGCACTTGCCATCCCCCGAAAAAGACAAGATCACAGCCCTGAAAGAAAAAAAGAAACCACTTACCCCATTCCAAGGACCAATAGTCCCCCACACTCTCAAGTGAAGG
>NW_011253232.1:0-512 GCF_000146605.3 Meleagris gallopavo
TTTATTTATTTTTTTTATTATTTTTTATTTTTATTTTCATTTCTTTATTATTTTAATAAATACGCGTCCACGTATTTGTCTATTTATTTATTTATTCGTTTGTATTTCTAAAATTCTTATTATTTCTTTATTTCTTCCTGCATTTTAATCGTTTTTTTATTTTTTATTTTTTAACTTTTTCGTTATTTTATTTATTTTCATTTATTTCTTTATCATTTTCGTTTATGCGTCCACGTGTTTGTCTGTTTGTTTATAATTTCGTTATTTGTTCATTTCAATTTTTTTTATTTTTTTATTTATTTACGTGCCCGCGTATTTGTCTCTTTGTTTTTTAAATGTTGTTTTTATTGTTACTTATTGTTGTTATTTATTTATTTATTTGCTTGCTTATTTATCGGCTCGCTCGCTCGCTCGCTCGCTCATTTATTTATTTATTCATTCATTCATTCATTTCATTCATTCATTCATTCATTCATTCATTCATTCATTCATTCATTCCTCGTGTTTTATTT
>NW_011253233.1:0-484 GCF_000146605.3 Meleagris gallopavo
GTGTTTAGCACAGTACTCTCACGTGTATTAGAGGGTACAGCTTCGTACTTTACCACGCCAATAGATACACTCAGTTTTGCTGCATAAACAGAAGGGCTATCTCAGAACTGCAGCAATGATCTTGTGAGAAGCTGGAGAACATCAGTTTGGACAAGCTACTTCTTGTAATGCACGGCACAGCAAGATAAAAGACAGGCTGAAAGGTGGACAATGCTTCTTCAGTTCAGGAACTCCTCCCATGCCACGTTCTTCTTCATTGTACCTACAGTGTACTTAAAGCCATTCAGGATGGTTCTGTGGCCTCTGAAGTATTACTAAGATCAACACAAGAACATCTGTTGTATGCTGCCAGTTCTACAGGCGGCCTGCAAGACTGTGCCCCATGCTGCGTTCCCCCACACCCTGTCCAAAAGATTTCTATCTTCCAATGAGCCAGAGGAGATGCATTAGAATAAGGACCGTTACACTACCTACATAAAAGCTT
>NW_011253234.1:0-485 GCF_000146605.3 Meleagris gallopavo
CCCTAGCATGTTTTGGTGGTGGCTGTTCCCTCATCCCAGCTACTGACCCTGCACTTGGATTTGTGCCCACTGCTCAGCCTGTTGAGGTCTCTGTGGATGGCATCCCGTCCCTCTGCTGTGTCACTGCACCCCACAGCTTGGTGTCCTTAGGGTGCACTCAACCCCACTGTTGATGTCCCTGATGAAGGGGAAACCCAGATGCTTGTACAAACTGGGCGTAGAAGCCCTTGGGAGCAGCCCTGCGGAGGACTCGGGGGATCCTGGTGGACAAAGAGCTGGACATAAGCCAGTAGTGTGCACTTGCAGCCCAGAAGGCCAACTAGATCCTGGGCTGCATTCAAAGAGGAGCGACCAGCAGGGAGAGGGGAGGTGATTGTCCCCTCGACTCGGCTCTGGTGTGCGGCCCCATGTGCAGCACTGCGTCCAGGCCTGGGGCTCCAGCACAGGAATTATGGTGGAGCTTTTGGAGCAGGTCCAGAGAAGGG
>NW_011253235.1:0-419 GCF_000146605.3 Meleagris gallopavo
AAAATCTTGGCATCCGTGCCCGCGAGGAGGAAAGGGTAGCTACTGGGCATGCTGCTGCCTCCACCACACATGCACCTGCAGGGTCGCCAGCCCAGAAGGAGTCTGTGGCTGCCAGTCGGAACAAAACACCTCTCTGGAGGAAGGCAAAGCACTGGCAGTCATGCCAAGGAGGAGGGAAGGGTAGCTACCGGGCATGGATCCACCCAGCCAGCAGAGCAAAAGCCGACCGTTCAGCACAAGGCAAGAGGCAAGGATGCCCACGAGGCGGGGACCCACCTGGGAAACCGAGAAGGAGCTGCAAACGCAGCAAGCACTGCACAAAAGCCGAGACCTGCCTGCACTTCCAGAAGCCTGGAAAGGAAAAAACACAACAGTCAAGGCACAGAGGACAGGCATCAGGTAAGTGAAGGCAAAGCTAA
>NW_011253236.1:0-443 GCF_000146605.3 Meleagris gallopavo
GCACGTCTGTGCCCGCGACGGGGGCCGTGGGCTTCCCTCCCCCCCCGGCCCACAGAATGGGAAGGGAAGGGGAGACGGGACGGGGAGCTGGGAGCTGGGCTCCAGGAAGGAAGAAGAAGAACAAAGCGACAACGATCTGCGGACAAAACTTGTTTTACTGAGTGCGATGGCGGAGTGCGAGTTAAGCCGACGCCATGGCGCCTCGTGGGAGCTGAGAGGAATAAATGAGAGGGGACAGAGGGAGTTCCTGAGGCGGAGTCACACCTGGAAAGCTGGGAACGGCTTCCAATGACCCCAGTGACCCCAACGGCCCCGGTGACCCCAGTGACCTCACACGAACCCACCCCCATTCCACTGACCCCACTGACCACAATGACCCCCGAATGTCCTCACCTGACCCCCAGTGACACCGGTGACCCCAACGACCCCCACACTGACCCACG
>NW_011253237.1:0-511 GCF_000146605.3 Meleagris gallopavo
GCACAATTTGGACTATAGTGCCGTGTTCTTGTAATTGTGTGAGTGTGCATGAGCATCAACAAACGCTACTTTTGGAAGCCAGCTTGGTGAAAGACGATCATATCAAGCGTGTGTGTGCAGTTCCGGCAATAAGCAGACGGACTGAAGAAAACATTGTCCAGAAACGAACTTCTGGGGAAGCGACAGCGACAAGTCAACAGC
The DNA here is from genome assembly GCF_000146605.3 of Meleagris gallopavo. Taxonomy (NCBI): domain Eukaryota; kingdom Metazoa; phylum Chordata; class Aves; order Galliformes; family Phasianidae; genus Meleagris; species Meleagris gallopavo. The sequence continues at coordinate 202 of NW_011253237.1, forward strand.
TTGGAATGCCGAATACACGCAGCAAGAAAATAAATGACGACGCTGAAGCCGGACCCAGCGGGTTACACATGAATCCTTCGTCAGAAAACAGCGATGAAGAGGGGCTCAGTTTAGATCAGACGGTCGTAAAAAACATGGCATTAGAAACGGCAGAAGAAATGTTACGACAGATTGCGGAGGAAAATGCTCGTCATAGTAAGGAAATAGCTCTACGGAAGGAACTTTATGAGCTGAAAAGGAAACATCAGAAAGAATTGGAAGAAATGGAACGAACATACCAGCAGCTTAATATCAGCCATCCTATTGTAGG
>NW_011253238.1:0-466 GCF_000146605.3 Meleagris gallopavo
GTTAACTCCGTGACAGAAAGAAATGTTGAGGGAACTGGGATTGTTTCTGTGGGAGAAGAGAAAGCTCTGGAGATAGCTCATGACAGCCTTCCAAGACTCAAAGGGAGCGCATAAGCAGGAGGGAGCAACGGCTGTTTAGGAGGGTGGATAGCGATAGGACAAGGGGAGATGGTTTTCAAGTGAGACAGGGGAGGTTTAGGTTGGTTATTAGGAGGCAGCTTTTCACGCCCAGGGTGGTGACGCACTGGAATGTGTGCTTGAGAGTCACTTCCAGGATGATCTGCTCCATGATCCGTGACCAGCACAGAGGTGAGACTGACATGCTGGTAGTTCCCCGCGTCACACTTTCTATCCTTCCTAAGAGGTGTGCTGTCACCTTTTTTCTCCTCAGTCAGGGACTTGACCTGACTGCCTGACTTCTGAAATACCATGGAGAGTGGCTCGGTGACTGTAGCGGTGAATTCCC
>NW_011253239.1:0-485 GCF_000146605.3 Meleagris gallopavo
CCTTATGTCCTTCTTTCTCCTCTTACTGCCTTTTGAAGAGGAGAGTTCATGTGAGAGTCTTACTCAAGTTTTATGCAGTCTGATTTTTATTATTTCACTTTTCTTCTGTTCTTTTCTGTCATCTTTGAACTACTTGAGATGCTACTGTCTACTTTTTAATACATCTTGTGCATGGGCCCGTTAGAATGTTTTTCCGATGAAAAACCTTTTACCTTGGTAAAATCTGAATCTTAGTATTTAAATGAACGCTTGAACTCAAAGCAAAACGTTTGATACATCTTTCTCTCAGGGTATTTTTTTTACTGCAGTTGGCTTAAGGTAGAATAAAACCAGGCCTTTACAGTAGAGATTCTGTAGACAGAATGTGTTTTTTTCTGTAGGTGGAACTTTCCTTTCAATGGGAAAATAAATGTGCATTGTCAGTGTCATGAACAAGAGAATGGAGTATGAATAAACTTGATGAGCAAGTAAAGACAAAAAAATGT
>NW_011253240.1:0-491 GCF_000146605.3 Meleagris gallopavo
GGAGTAGTCAGCATGGGTTCACCAAGGGGAGGTCGTGCTCAACCAACCTGGTGGCCTTCTATGATGCTGTCACATGCTGGGTGGATGGGGGAAGAGCGGTAGATGTAATCTACCTTGATTTTAGAAAGGCATTTGATACTGTCTTCCCACGACATCCTTATAACAAAGCTGAGGAAGTGTGGGATAGACGAGTGGACAGTGAGGTGGGTTGAGAACTGGCTGACTGGCAGAGCGCAGAGGGTCGTCGTTGGTGGTGCAGAGTCTGGCTGGAGACCCTGTAAACCAGTGGTGTCCCCCAGGGGTCTGTGCTGGGTCCGGTCTTGTTCAACATCTTCATCAATGACCTTGATGAGGGGATAGTGGCCACCCTCAGCAAGTTTGCTGATGATACGAAGTTGGGAGGATTGGCTGACACGCCTGAAGGCTGTGCTGCCATTCAGCGAGACCTGGACAGGGCTGGGAGAGCTGGGCAGTAAGAAACCGGATGAGGT
>NW_011253241.1:0-515 GCF_000146605.3 Meleagris gallopavo
TCGTGATCACAGTGAGTGCAATTACAGGGGCCGTTGGGCTACCGACAACGAAAAATAAGTGCAATATCGTGATATAATTAGTGATAAATAATATTTTTTTTATACGGGCAAAGAGTGGCTGTGCCCTTTTAAAGTGTGTGTTTGTCTTGTGTTCTGTGTGGTTATAATCGAGTGCTGTGTGCTTGTTTCGTGTGTCAGAAAGTTAAGAAAGTGTGTTTAGGTGAGACGCTATCACCTTGTGGTTTGTGGTTTACTATTCGTGTAATCAGTAAGCGTTAGTCATCATAGCTTCCAAAACGGCATCCAGTAGCGGTTGGCGAGCAAGCAGCAAGGTGTCTCAGGAAGGTAAGAAGGCACGATGTGAAATAATCATTTTTATCAATCGACCAGATTTTTGGGTCCCTTATCTATGTACATCTATCGCTCATCTATCAACCAATGACGTGTCACATTTTCTTGAGAAAAGATAAAAAATTTCATCATTTCAGTGAATGTTTGATTTAAAATTATAAAAT
>NW_011253242.1:0-371 GCF_000146605.3 Meleagris gallopavo
TTTCTTACACTGCCCTGCCAGAAGGGAGAACAGGAGTGCACAAGTCATTGAGCAGCTGTATGGTGGTGAGCTGCCTGCTGAGGTTCATCCACAGCAGTTTTCTGAAACCTGCACAGAAGTTCAACAAGCTGCAATCCAGACTACACTATACATCATTGCAATGTGCTATATATAATAGTTAGCTGTACTAACGATGACCTCTCTCTGTAGTATTTCCACTGAAAGCAAGAGAATGTGCAGTCCTCTTTTATTAAAATGAACAGCAGATTTTTATTTTATTTTATTTTATTTTTTGTGAACTGCATTGAAAATACCACTTGAATGTCCCACTGTGATGTAGTTCCATGGACATAGGCAGAATGAATCAATAA
>NW_011253243.1:0-482 GCF_000146605.3 Meleagris gallopavo
GAGTGCATCCAGAGTACAGCCACAAACACGAACCCAAGGATGGAACCCCTGTCCTGTAAGCAAGGAGAGCTGGGCTGTTCAGCCTCCTGGAGAAGTGAAGGCTCCAAGGGAACCTGGTAACAGCCTTTCAATACCTAAAGGAAAGAACAAGGGACAATGGAGGTGAAATCTAAGGAAAATGTCTTGTACAGTGAGGGTGCTGAGGCAGTGGCACAGGTTGCCAGAGACATGGTGGATGTGCTGGCCCTTTCAAGGTGAGCCTGGCTCAGACTCTGAGCAACTTGATCTAGCTGTGGATGGTCAGCATGGGGGAGTCGGATCACATCGCAAACCTACCTGCATACAAGCAGCGCACCAACATGGGGTGCATGATGTTCATTACCTGCTGGACACATCTCACACCACTGACTGGGAGGACGCCCAGGCCAATCCTTCAACTCCATCAGGCTGACAAAATGAAATCAAGAAGAGACGCAGAACAT
>NW_011253244.1:0-419 GCF_000146605.3 Meleagris gallopavo
AAGGAAGCAGTCTCCAGATTCAGATGCTGCTCTTACACCTAGCAGCCCTTCAGTGCACTTGCCATCCCCCAAAAAGACAAGATCACAGCCCTGAAAGAAAAAAAGAAACCATTTACCCCATTCCAAGGACCAATACTCCCCACACTCTCAAGTGAAGGAAGCAGCTTCCAGGTCCAAATACCTACCAGCCCTTAAGTACGCTCAGGGTTCCCTGCTAAAAAACAGAGAGAGCAGCTCCACAATGGAGGAGAAAAAAAAAATCAACTCACTCCATCACCAAAGAACAAGGCATACTCCAAAGGAAGCACTCCCAGGTTCACATGCTGCCCCTACTCTTCCCAGCCCTTCAATGGGATCAGGGAGGGTGGAGCCTGGCTCTGCCCCACTCCGACAGCCAAACTGCCCCAGCTGTGCTCGCA
>NW_011253245.1:0-480 GCF_000146605.3 Meleagris gallopavo
CAAGCTGTGTGTTAAATAACAGAACGTGAGCACAGAGAGCACACATTGCAGAGAGCAATGGGGGTACGTGAGTAACAGGGTCAACATTTTCCAGTGTACACATCTGCTGCAGTCGTTGTGAAAAGGTACCACTGCGATGGCTCTCGTTCTGTGTTTCATGCAGGTAGCATCAAGCCCGAACAGATACGAATGTCAGTTTCTGATTGCACTCATTTTGGCATCAGTCCAATTTAGATGTACTGATTTGTATGGATTTTTTACAAATTCAGACGAACAAAATTATGAGAGAGCTAGAAAATCCTATGATGGTTAAGAGTGCTCTGGTCATTGCTCAAGATTTTTATTGTAGTTACTTTCCTTTTCAAAAGCTAGAATTCCTCATTTATTAAGCTTAAAACAGTATTTTGCATTGAACTGCTCTGAGTTTTTGAACTATGGCTGCGACGCAGAGTAGGTGAAGGAGGCTTGTTCTTCCTCTAC
>NW_011253246.1:0-441 GCF_000146605.3 Meleagris gallopavo
CACTATTGTTCGACGAGGACAGGGAGCTACCACCACCCGATCCCGGCGGCGGAGGAAACTTGACAGCGGCAAAGTCACCGTCCACCTTTAGCACGCGTCCAATCGGAACAGAGCGCACATCTTCGACGAATATTACGTCCCTACAACGAAACGGAAACGCACACGCGTTAGTGCCAACTTTACAGGGCACTACGATCAATTTACGGTACTTACTTCAGCAGCCACTGTTCTTCGTCCTTCTTGGGATCTGGCTCTTCCTTCGGTGTCATGCGCTTGGGACGTTGTGAGAATTGGTCACACTGCCCGTGTCGCTGCACGTACTAGAAGCAGGCGAAGGCGGTGGCGGCGATATCGATGCGATCGGCCGATTCCTTATTGTTGCCTGCCCTTGCTTTGAAGAGGAAACGCCTCCCGAACCGGACGCACTACCACCACCCGCTA
>NW_011253247.1:0-455 GCF_000146605.3 Meleagris gallopavo
TTATAAGCATTGATAAGATCCCCTCTCAGCCTTCTCTTCTCCAGGCTGAACAGTCCCAGCTCTCTCAGCCTTTCCCCATAAGGAAGATGCTCCACAGGACACAGTACTCCAGATGTGGCCTCATTAGGGCAGCGGAGAGGGGGAGGATCACCTCCCTTGACCTGCTGGCCACGCTCTTTGGAAGGCAACCCAGGATCCCACTGGCCTTCTTGGCCACCTGAGCACACTGCTGGCTCATATTCAGCCGACTGTCCATCAGTACACCAAGACCTTTTCCGTCAGGCAGCTTTCCAGCCACCCCTCCCCAAGCCCGTAGGGTTGCCTGGGGCTGTTGTGACCAAAATGCAGGACCTGACACGTGGCCCTATGGAAACTCATACAGTTTACCGCGGCCCAGCAACCCAGGTCCCTCTGTAGTGCCTTTTCCCCCCTCTGGCAGATCAACATTCCCTCCC
>NW_011253248.1:0-384 GCF_000146605.3 Meleagris gallopavo
CCAGGTACGGGTTCCACAAAACAGGAGGGCAAGGGAATGCCCAGGCAAAGGCAAGGGCCAAGAGAACATGGAAGGAAATGCCAAGGATGACGGCCCAGACAATACGGCAGGGAACGCCAAAACTGAATGCCGACATTGAATGTGGCAACACAAAGCCAAGGGGTCATTAGGCCAACAGAATGGGGCAAGGACACAAAATCGGAGACAAGAGAATGTAATAGTGAAAACAGTGCAAGACCAGAGACAAGCAAGACACAGAACAAAGAGGAATAGGCAGCCTTCTGGGCACCATGAAGCGCAATTCAGAGCTCTGGGGGAACCCTATTGTGCCGGGCTCTGGAATGGGTAAACGCTGGCGGCTGTGCATCGCCTTACCTGCTGGGC
>NW_011253249.1:0-508 GCF_000146605.3 Meleagris gallopavo
AATGGCACTTTATTGCTATGCACTTTTTCAGCAGCTAAGTCTCATTAAATTTAATTCTATTTCTGAATTCATAAAGTTAATTCTGAAGTTCCCATGAGAATTTTGCTATCTCCTAATCTTTTTTTTCTGCAAATACTCTTTTATCAAAGGATTTCTTCCAATACCACCAATTTTCTCATGAGGTACCTGTAACTAGTAATGCAGTAGAAACAAAATATTCTGAAGCAAGTGAGAATTGGAAGGGTCACTCAGGAAGTCAGAATTAGGGTTATAGAATCTAGGTACCAATTTCATTATCCGTAATAATTGAAAAAAATAGCATCTGACTGTAAGTGATGCATTTTGCAATGTAGACTCTTGTTTCATTTCCTTATTCTTTGTTGTTGTTTTTTTTTTCCCTATTGTCTTTCTACTTATTCTTACCTTAGCTACAAGAGAATACTGCTGCAATCTGAGTTCACTTCTGAGTTCATGTATGAATTGAATACATTCTCAAAGCTTGCAGATG
>NW_011253250.1:0-466 GCF_000146605.3 Meleagris gallopavo
AAAAAAGAAACCACTTACCCCATTCCAAGGACCAATACTCCCCCACACTCTCAAGTGAAGGAATCAGCTTCCAGGTCCAAATACCTACCAGCCCTTAAGTACGCTCAGGGATCCCTGCTAAAAAAAAGAGAGAGAGCAGCTCCACAATGGAGGAAAGAAAAAAAAAAAAAAAAAATACACTCACTCCATCACCAAAGAACAAGGCATACTCCGAAAGGAAGCACTCCCAGGTTCACATGCTGCCCCTACTCTTCCCAGCCCTTACATGGGATCAGGGGAGGGGTGGAGCCTGGCTCTGCCCCACTCCACAGCCAAACTGCCCCCAGCTGTGCTCGCAGGGCTGCACCCCGCCCAGGTGTTGCCACAAAAACAGGAGGGCAAGGGAATGCCCAGGCAAAGGCAAGGGCCAAGAGAACATGGGAAGGAAAATGGCCAAAGGGATGACGGCCCAGACAATACGGCAGGG
>NW_011253251.1:0-480 GCF_000146605.3 Meleagris gallopavo
GGGTCCTTTGGGGAGAAAACGGGGTGTAGATGGGAGAAAATGTCCTCTTGAGGAGTGCCTAGCAGTATTTTTGAGAGAAAAGGGAAGGTACTTGTCAGAAAAGTGCTCTTTCTGGGAGAGAGTAGCATAGTTGGTTGGAAAATGCCACCCATGTGTGAGAAAGCTGCTTTGTTTCCGGGAGAAAATAGCATTCTTCGTGGGAGAAGATGTCCTCTTTTGGATGGAAAAGTAGTACTTGTGGGGAGAAGCTGTCCAATGTTTGGGCCCAAGGTAGCATTACTGGGAGGTAATGTCATTGTATTGGAGAAGGGTGGTATTTCTTGGGGAGAATGTGTTCTTTTTGGAAGCCAACGGTGTACTTTGGGGGGAAAAAGCGGCCTTTCTGGGAGAAAGCGTCCTAGTTTGGGGAGAAAGTGTCATAGTGCGGAGTGTGGTGTAGCAGATTAGGGGGAATTGGGAGGTATTCCTAAGAGAACTGTC
>NW_011253252.1:0-455 GCF_000146605.3 Meleagris gallopavo
CTCTCATGCCCAGAAAGCAGCATTCGCGCTGAACCGCTCCGGAGACTATGCCGTTGCTGGCCGAGAAATCGCGTTTATCTCCGAACGTGCAGAATGCACTACGCCTACCTCTAAATACTATGCTCTGCTTTTCGTCCGACGAGTGACCGGTCTGCTTTCCGCACATCGGGAAGGAGCGGTTTGCACTTCGCCTTGGCTACATGCAGAATGCACTACGCCTACCTCTGAATACAACATCTCTGCGTTTATTTCGAGCGACAATTCATTCTAGTGAGGTTCTTCACTGCTACACATCTGCATTCAGACAGGAAAAGAGTAGGAAGGGAAAAAACCCGCTCTAACAAGGCAACTGTAAGTTCGAGGAACGACAGGATGTAGTGCTCACAGGGAGTGCGTTTCAGACAGTGAGCAGCTATGCTTTCTGGCTGCGGAGAAAAAAACCCCCACTCGCAGGG
>NW_011253253.1:0-467 GCF_000146605.3 Meleagris gallopavo
TATTGATTGATGCTCGGCTGCACATGAGCCGACAGTGTGCCCAGGTGGCCAAGAAGGCCAATGGCATCCTGGCTTGCATCAGAAACAGTGTTGCCAGCAGGAGCAGAGAGGTGATTGTTCCCCTGTACTCAGCACTAGTGAGGCCACACCTTGAGTACTGCGTCCAGTTTTGGGCCCCTCACTGCCAGAAAGACATTGAGGCCCTGGACCGTGCTCAAAGGAGGGCAAGAAAGCTGGTGAGGGGTCTGGGAACACAGGCCATATGAGGAGAGGCTGAAGGAGGTGGGAATGGTTCAGCCTGGAGAAGAGGAGGCTCAGGGGAGACCTCATTGCTCTCTATAACTTCCTGAAGGGAGGTTGTAGTGAGCTGGGGGTCAGCCTCTTCTCTCGTGTCGTTAGTGATAGGACGAGAGGGAATGGTTTCAAGCTACGGCAGGGGAGATTCAAGCTGGACATTAGGAAGTATT
>NW_011253254.1:0-489 GCF_000146605.3 Meleagris gallopavo
AGAGGAAATTCCTCCCCCAGAGGCGGCGAGGCCCTGGCCCAGGCCACCCGGAGGCTGTGGGTGCCCTACGTCCCGTCTCGGGGAGGGGACAAGGGTGGCAGTTGGTTTGTGCCAAAGCGCCAGCGCTTCTGCGTGAACTTTAGCGGACAGCAGGCGCCGTCCTGCTCTGACTAGCAGGCAATCGTTTGCTCTGCAATAGGAACCGAGCAAGAACCAGTAGCACGTTTTCTCCCTCCTCTGCTTCATTTCGCTCTGTGGGCTGGACCGAGAATCTGGAAAGTGGAGAGAGACGGGAGGAAGGCAGTGCTGCAAGCCTCGTGTGCCTGCTGTCACTGCTCGCTCTGTGATCGCGGCGGCCTTATCAGAGGCACATCCATCGTGCTGCCAGAAGCGGCGCTCAGCCGCCACGATAACAGCCTGCGGCTCCTCTCCAGCACCTGCCCTGGGTCACTCATTTCTCAGGATCCTCCAGGGAGCGCAACGTTCCCC
>NW_011253255.1:0-494 GCF_000146605.3 Meleagris gallopavo
TGTCCCTCTTACTGACTCCAGGCTGACTCACACCCAGTGCTCTCCAACAGCTTGATAGATTTAAGTATATCAATAATCTTCCCCATGCTCCCCGCCCCCACAAAAAAGAAAACAAAAAACAAACAAAACCAACACACAAAAAACCCAAAACAACCAACCACCACTATAATAGAAAGTAAAAGTTAAGATACAAGCTAGCAACATCTCATGACAGCCTTTAACACAGTTTTACAGGCATGCACTGTTGCTACCTGCTATAGGCAAGACACTGTCCCTCTCTGCTCAATCCTCAGGATGTATCCAGGTGCAAGCTGGGAGGGTAGCTACCCCTAGATCCTGCAGACTTACTCTGGCTTCAGATGAGACAGTTCAGGTGCCACGAGCACCCCACCACACTTGCTCACTGACCAGGTAAATGGTTAGGCCAAGGCTAACTAGCTTCCTCCAAGATCTGTACTACTGCAGAAATACAGCAGCATCTTGCATCTCTGATG
>NW_011253256.1:0-511 GCF_000146605.3 Meleagris gallopavo
TATTTATAAACCTGGATCAGGTCCCCTCTCAGTCGTCTTTTCTCAAGGCTAAACAGACCCAGTTCACTCAGCCTTTCTTCATAGGGGAGATGCTCCAGGCCCTTCACCATCTTTGTGGCCCTCCGCTGGACTCTTCCCAAGAGATCCCTGTCTTTTTTGTACCGGGGAGCCCAGAACTGGACACAGTACTCCAGATGAGGCCTTACCAGGGCAGAGTAGAGGGGGAGGATCACCTCCCTCGACCTGCTGGACACGCTCTTCTTAATGCACCCCAGAATGCCACTGGCCTTTTTAGCCACGAGGGCACACTGCTGGCTCATGGCCAACCTGTCGTCCACCAGGACGCCCAGGTCCCTCTCTGCAGAGCTCCTCTCCAGCAGCTCATCCCCCAGCCTGTATTGGTGCATGCAATTATTCCTCCCTAGGTGTAAGACCCTACCCTTGCTTTGTTGAACCTCATCTGGTTTCTACTGCCTAGCTCTCCAGCCTGTCCAGGTCTCGCTGATGGCAG
>NW_011253257.1:0-562 GCF_000146605.3 Meleagris gallopavo
TCAACAAATCGCGAAACCGGGGACGGGACGGGACGGGACGGGACGGGGCGGGGCGGGGACGGGGACGGAACACCTAAAGATCGATAAAACGAAATTAAAAGGGGAAAATCGATAAGAAATAAAACACGAGGAATGAATGAATGAATGAATGAATGAATGAATGAATGAATGAATGAATGAATGAATGAATAAATAAATAAATAAATGAGCGAGCGAGCGAGCGAGCGAGCCGATAAATAAGCAAGCAAATAAATAAATAAATAACAACAATAAGTAACAATAAAAACAACATTTAAAAACAAAGAGACAAATACGCGGGCACGTAAATAAATAAAAAATAAAAAATTAGAAATAGAACAAATAACGAAATTATAAACAAACAGACAAACACGTGGACGCATAAACGAAATGATAAAGAATAAATGAAAAATAAATAAAAATAAACGAAAAAGTTAAAAAATAAAAATAAAAAAACGAATTAAAATAGACAAGGAAGAAATAAAGAAATAATAAGAATTTTAGAAAATACAAACGAATAAATAAATAAATAAGACAAATACGT
>NW_011253258.1:0-496 GCF_000146605.3 Meleagris gallopavo
AGCACACCTCTTAGGAAGGATAGAAAGTGTGACGCGGGGAACTACCAGCATGTCAGTCTCACCTCTGTGCTGGTCACGGATCATGGAGCAGATCATCCTGGAAGTGACTCTCAAGCACACATTCCAGTGCGTCACCACCCTGTGCGTGAAAAGCTGCCTCCTAATAACCAACCTAAACCTCCCCTGTCTCACTTCAAAACCATTTCCCCTTGTCCTATCGCTATCCACCCTCCTAAACAGCCGTTGCCCCCTCCTGCTTATGCGCTCCCTTCGAGTCTTGGAAGGCTGTCATGAGCTATCTCCAGAGCTTTCTCTTCTCCCACACAAAACAATCCCCAGTTCCCTCAACATTTCTTTCTAAGAGAGGTGCTCCAGCCCTCTGATCATCTTCGTGGCCCTTCTCTGGACCTGCTCCAAAAGCTCCACATCATTCCTGTGCTGGAGCCCCAGGCCTGGACGCAGTGCTGCACATGGGGCCGCACCAGAGCCGAGTCGA
>NW_011253259.1:0-471 GCF_000146605.3 Meleagris gallopavo
TGATTCCTGGAGGTCCCGGTGAACCAGGAGCACCCTGAAAAAAGAAAGCAAGCCATTAAATGCAAACAAAAACATGTCGTGTTACACTGAAAACAATAGATTGCTACATTTCGCTGCCCAAAACAGTTCAAAAAAACAAACAAACAAACAACAAAACTGTGGGATCAGAAATAACTTCTAACATTTGGCTCCCAACAAGAGTTTTCAGGGGATGGCCTAGGAAGGCCAGACCACATGTGCTACTAGCCACAGCTGACCCAGGTGAGGTGCACAGGAAACTCAAGGTTCAAGGGAAAACCCCCTTGCAACACTTAGCAGGTCTGGGGTTACACCAGTTATTTTCTTATTTGATGCATCTCTTAACAGATAAAAGCCAGAACTCTGCCCATGCCCTTTACTTGTCCTTTTTCACTGCTTTCCTTAATTAAGTTTTTAGAGTTTTCTTAAATAAATGTTAATTCAGTGACACCC
>NW_011253260.1:0-438 GCF_000146605.3 Meleagris gallopavo
AACCCAGCAGGTGTTTCAGCAAACCGCGCTGAAGTCACGGCAGAGAGCCAGGTGCTCAGCTGGGGACGTGGACGGTCAGCACACTTGTGGGGGAAAAGGGGACCTGGGGCACTTGCTGACAGAAGCCGTGGCAGTCAGGCACAAGCTGCAGCTAGTGATGGGCGGGCAGTTGTTGCAGCCAGCTGATTTCCAAGCATTGCCCTGCTCAAGAGGTGACATTGCATGGCAGAAGAAAGCTGGGAAAAATGCTTCTTCCTCATGATTTTTCACTTGTTGATACTTTCTGTAGGGTTCCTGTCCCAAAGGAGAACTCGGAGATCAAGGCGGTTGAAGAACGAGTGAAGCCAGCTCCTTCCAAGAGCGGAGGGAGGTTCCTGGTGGAGAGAACCCTGAGACCTCGGGCTTCCTCTGACACTTAGCCATCATGTCTCAGCAAGG
>NW_011253261.1:0-355 GCF_000146605.3 Meleagris gallopavo
AAGTAGGAGGAAGATAAATATTATAGCTAATTAAAACAAACAGAGAAAAATAGCCTCAGCCTTTTGGGAAAGGATAGGAAATCAGGAAAGATGATTACAAACAAGCACCAGGTATGAGCATGGAAGCCATGCCTGGATTACTGGGGGCAGACAAATGGTCTGAAGATGTAGACCCATTGTAAAAGGAGAAGAAGCAAGAGCAGCATTGGATGACAAGAGAGTAAAACAAAACACTGATGAAGAATCCACATAATTCACATGAACATCAAGCCAATTCCTACTGCATCTGGTATGTGACACTTCGCTGTGTATACAGACTCTGATCAAGCAGCAGCAGCAGCAGTCACTAATATGA
>NW_011253262.1:0-429 GCF_000146605.3 Meleagris gallopavo
GCAAGTGGTCTGCTCTAACGGCATTACTGCAGGGAGACCAAAAGTGGGCAGATTAACACGCTGGACACAGTGAGAGACACTTGGGCTGGTAAACAGGTGGATTTTTGAAAGATGTGTGCCCAGGTTGAGTGAATTTCCTTGTGAACAGTGCTTTCAGTCTGAATTTTTGTTTGACTTTCTGAAGCCATTGAGAAAATCCAAGTCTTGGTCTTCCGTTACACCTTATGTCCTGGGGCTGCGGAGCAAACCCCATGAATTTTAAAACTATTTGACCTCCTTGTTTGTGGAAACTGTGGGGCCCGGACCTGCTCCAAAACGCATACTGTCACATTTCAACTATTTTACTGTGGAAGTTCTTTTTAAATGTAAGTCCACCTGTTCAGGGATGGACAACAAAGATCAGCGTGGGATTTCTCAGTTGTCAAGTTT
>NW_011253263.1:0-529 GCF_000146605.3 Meleagris gallopavo
AACAGATCAGGAAGGTGACCTTCTCGAGATCCTACAAAAAACAGCCTTAAAAAAATCACAAAGTAGATATTGAGGCCATAAGACCAGAAAGAACAAATTACAAGAAAAAAATTAACCATACTTAGCATTGTAAGTATGTGTTTATACTACTAAATTTTCATACTTTAAACTAGGAAATGGACTCAGCCTCTCTTGTAAAGTGCACTTTTACAACAACCATTAAAAAGATATATAAGCTTTTAGGAACATGTCATTAACAACCACTTTTTAGAAAACCATCCTCCATACAAAATAATGTCTATAGAAAGTGAAATAAAGCTCTATCACTGTTTAAAAAAAAAAATAAATCTAAAAATCTACTGTGAAAACATTGCAGTTCACAGCAGAACAGTTTTCAGTGACAACCAGAAGAGATGGGTGTATAGTTAAGTGAGATCTTTCTAGAGATCCTGGTCATAAACCAATCATGTCTGACTTTACTGTCAACCGTAAACCTACTCTGTGATTCACCAGATCATGTTTGTTCTAC
>NW_011253264.1:0-503 GCF_000146605.3 Meleagris gallopavo
AATTCCATGCAGTATAACATCAAAATAGTGTGAATATACTTTTCCCTTTACAGACACTGAGAATTGTTTGTATACTTTGGAATTTTAAAATAAAAATGTGTGAAAAATAACCAGCAGGTCATTACAAATGAAACCCCAATATGATTTTCAGTAGCACAGAATTAATAGATCTGCTGATGGATGCAGTCTCATCTTGCTGAGTTCTGACCAATCAGTTTGATGCACATCCCAAATGAGTTTCAGTTTATGAATGAAAGATTCTTATTAAAAAGAAACGGCGACAAAATGAGGAAAAAGGTCTTTTTTTTAATGAAATCTGTTAATGCTTTGTTCTGGACTGCAATATATTAAATTATCCCAACTAAATACTTCCTGGACCCATGATCTTAACTGGAAAATATTTCTCTCATTTTCACCCCCAGGAAACACTTTGCCTTTGTAAACATTTACCCAAAAAAAAAGTTTGAGGCAAAAGTAAACAAGGGCACAGTAGATGACAAGTT
>NW_011253265.1:0-391 GCF_000146605.3 Meleagris gallopavo
AACTACTATGTGAGGTAACACAGAGCATTATCAGTCTTCATTGTTGTTGTTTTTTTCCTTCCAGTTACTTGATAGTCCAGGCAATTTTTCACAGCTGAGCCATTGTGTTTTCTTCAGAAGTTGGAAATAAGGTTGGCAGATTTCTGTCCGTATTCAGCCATGCAGCAAGGTACTGGAAGAACGTGCATTATTTCATCCCGCTCTTCTGTGAGTTTCTATTATTTCCCATGTAAGAACAACTTCTTTGTAATGTCTCCCTTGTAGAAAAATGACATGTTTATGTTCATTGCCAACCCTTGATTTCCAGTGTGTGTTCAAAATAGTTGATGGGTGAGGAATGCTGGCTGGTTTTATGGCTAAGAAGAAAAGCCTCCACAAGTTCACGTTTAGT
>NW_011253266.1:0-437 GCF_000146605.3 Meleagris gallopavo
TATAGCCATGAGATTTTTTGATGTTGAATTTTGTAGTGATTTCCACATTAATTTAGCATCTTGAAGGAGTGATAATGAGGAACTTTCCCTCTCTCTCTGTTTCCTACATTTTTATATCTCTTCCAGGCATGTAATATAATTTGAGGTTGCTGTCATTCTTGAAGTAATATAACACTACAGTATCTGTCTCCTAAGACTAACTTTAAGGTTTTCAATATCAGTATCAGCACTATAAACCAGACAACTTGCATGCAGTGTTCGGGAAGTTCAGGCAAAGAGCGATAAAACAAAGAAATTAGATAAAGGTAGAGAGGAAGCTTTACAAAAATTATGGAAATGTGCTGACTGAACTATGGGCTGGCAACATACCAGAAGACTGCAAGAAAAACAAACAAAACAAAACAAAAAATAACAAAAAAGAAAACAACTACTAGAAA
>NW_011253267.1:0-598 GCF_000146605.3 Meleagris gallopavo
TGCTCTCTGGTTTTACCTCCCTTTCAAATTTATTTTAATTTGACCTTTTTTGCATATATTTTAAAACTTTAATTCTTTTTTTCTTTCCGGAATCATGTATTACATAAGTATTTATTGCATGAAAAACAACGTTTTCGCTACTTTAACCAATTTAAAAAAAATAGAAATTAACCCAATTTTCCTATACCTATTCTCTACTTACAGCAACCCCACTTCTCGGGTTTTTGCCTTCATAAATTAGAAAACAGGAAATGTAAGCGAAAGGAAAATATATTTTCCACCAAACACACGGCCCACCCCAATCCATCGCCATATCCATGCCACTTTATCATACGTTCACCCACAATAATTCGTTACCACCGTTAAGGGCTACCGGTTCGTGCGCGGTGTCCCGCACGTCACACGTGCTCGCCCCCCCATACCACGTGGTCGATGGAGGCGCAAGGTCGCCCATAAATTTTCTTTCTGTCCGTACCGGTTTCTTTCCGTTTCTTTCCTTCCGAGGCGCTGTGCGGAATGCCCTTTAGCCCTGCAGGCAAACGAAGCCACCGTGTAGCCACCACCGCTTACCAACGCCGCGCTAGCTCCGCTCCTTCCC
>NW_011253268.1:0-488 GCF_000146605.3 Meleagris gallopavo
TCCAGGCCCTTCACCATCTTTGTGGCCCTCCGCTGGACTCTTTCCAAGAGATCCCTGTCTTTTTTGTACTGGGGAGCCCAGAACTGGACACAGTACTCCAGATGAGGCCTTACCAGGGCAGAGTAGAGGGGGAGGATCACCTCCCTCGACCTGCTGGACACGCTCTTCTTAATGCACCCCAGAATGCCATTGGCCTTTTTGGCCATGAGGGCACACTGCTGGCTCATGGCCAACCTGTCGTCCACCAGGACGCCCAGGTCCCTCTCTGCAGAGCTCCTCTCCAGCAGCTCATCCCCCAGCCTGTATTGGTGCATGCAATTATTCCTCCCTAGGTGTAAGACCCTACACTTGCTTGTGTTGAACCTCATCCTGTTTCTTACTGTCCCAGCTCTCCAGCCTGTCCAGGTCTCGCTGAATGGCAGCACAGCCTTCAGGCGTGTCAGCCAATCCCTCCCCAACTTCCATATCATCAGCAAACTTGCTGATGG
>NW_011253269.1:0-402 GCF_000146605.3 Meleagris gallopavo
GGCAAAGGCAGAATAGCTTTGTTCTTGGGCTGCAGCACTCCATGGTCAGGCGCTGCTCAAACACTGGGCCTGCATTTCCTCCTGGGCACCCACATGTGCTCTGAGTCTCCTGCAGCTTTCTGCAGGGTTTGTGGCTTCCTGCTGAGGAGTTCCTCGTGTTCTTCTGCAACTGTCCCCAGCATCACTCCTGCCTCCTCTGGTACCGTACCGGGAGATGCTTCAGAGTCCATTAGCCTGCATTTCCTTCCTCCCATCAGCAGCTGCTCCTACTCTGACCTTCATTCACACTGGGATGCCGTCCACTTCTAGCGCCAGTTGACCTGCGAGACAGAGGAAGAATGTGGGATTAGCACAAATGCAGAAGCCCAAGGCTGTGCCACCACCACACACTGCAGCCTTGGG
>NW_011253270.1:0-466 GCF_000146605.3 Meleagris gallopavo
GGCCATTCTACGATTCCATGACCTCGTGTGTTCATGAAAATTACAGAGTGCAGATAGATTGGAAAAAGGGGAGGTGGAATTTGGGTATAGGGTCCCCAGCCCCAAGCTGGGTGCACGGTGAGAGGCATTGTGACATCACAGGGTGGGGCATGACATCAGCCTTTATTGAGTCACATGGGCAGCCTCCCCCAGCTCAGCTCAGAGACGTGGGGCAGTCACTCTGTCCTGGTGGTCACTGCTGGAGCTCTGCTCTGGGTGACAGCCACTTGTGTGTTGAGAGTGGTCCTTGCGAGAGAACAGGATGAAGCTCAGCCTGATTCTCGTCCTGATTTTTAGTTCTTTTTCATGTCTTCAATTCCTGGCAGTTCCAGCTGCCTCAGCTGGGTCCGGAATTGGGACAGAAAGCTGCTCCTTCCCAAGGAGCAGCATCCCTTAGACGACCAAGAGTCAGACCTCCGGCTGGCTC
>NW_011253271.1:0-438 GCF_000146605.3 Meleagris gallopavo
ACACTTACTCCCAGACTTTTGGCATTTTACTGCGGAAAGACCATTTTGATCCAGAATATACGCCATTTGCCCTCACAAACACCGATTGCCTCACAAAGATGTGGCACATCCCACCAGAAAGACCATTTCTAGCCCCCAAAAGATGGCATTTACTCCCAGAAACACCAGCTTTCTCACACATTCCTCACCTTTTCCCCCCACATAAGACCTTTTCACCCAGAAATGACAGTTCTCTTAGGAATACCTCCCAATTCCCCCTAATCTGCTACACTACACTCCGCACTATGACAGTCTCTCCCCAAACTAGGACACTTTCTCCCAGAAAGGCCCGCTTTTTCCTCCCAAAGTACACCGTTGGCTTCCAAAAAGACACATTCTCCCCAAGAAATACCCTCCCTTCTCCAATACAATGACATTACCTCCCAGTAATGCTACCTT
>NW_011253272.1:0-385 GCF_000146605.3 Meleagris gallopavo
CACTCTCAAGTGAAGGAAGCAGCTTCCAGGTCCAAATACCTACCAGCCCTTAAGTACGCTCAGGGTTCCCTGCTAAAAAAGAGAGAGACCAGCTCCACAATGGAGGAGAAAGAAAAAAAAAAAATACACTCACTCCATCACCAAAGAACAAGGCATACTCCAAAGGAAGCACTCCCCAGGTTCACATGCTGCCCCTACTCTTCCCAGCCCTTAAATGGGATCAGGGAGGGGTGGAGCCTGGCTCTGCCCCACTCCACAGCCAAACTGCCCCCAGCTGTGCTCGCAGGGCTGCCACCCCGCCCCAGGTGTTGCCACAAAAACAGGAGGGCAAGGGAATGCCCAGGCAAAGGCAAGGGCCAAGAGAACATGGAAGGAAATGCCAAGG
>NW_011253273.1:0-520 GCF_000146605.3 Meleagris gallopavo
AAAAGCCTTTGCATCATATGTTTATACAACTGCTCACTATCCCAAGACAAAAATTCTTTCCTGTTATTGCCCATTTGCTGACTAAAGAAATTATCCTCTTTATGTATTCTGGTACTTTACCTTGATACCTTACATGTTTAATTATGTAGTCCTCGGTCCATAATCCATATGATTCACTCACCATATAATACAACTCACATCAGTTTTACTTGTTTTAACCCTTGCCCTTCTGTTCATGCTTGCTTTTCTTTGTCGACCTTTTGTATCTATTTAGTTTTGGATCTCTCTCTGATTCCCATGAAACTTCATCTCCCCAGTGACAAATCAGTCATCAAATCCAGCGGTACAGGACTGGACCCAAAGAACAAAAAGCTGCTGATGGCTAAAGATCAGGCATTAAAAAAAGAGAAAATGAAGCAACACAGCCCCAACAAAACAAACAAACAATTAAAACAAAACAAAAGGAAAAAACAAAAGGAAAATTCCAAGTTTTGAAACCCGTATGAAGGAATAGCACCAG
>NW_011253274.1:0-399 GCF_000146605.3 Meleagris gallopavo
TAATTCACAAGCCTGAGCAGACCAGGATTTATCTAACGCCCCTGATTCGGCTACTGATAATGTTTTCCCATCAACTATTGCATATCCTGACCTATGCTTCCCATCTACCACCCTAGAGGACCCGTCTGCATATAATTTTCCTCCTTCCTGTAACTCTTCTTCCTCCAGGTCTTCCCGAATTTGGGATTGATGTTCTATACATTGTATACAATCATGGGTTAGATTTCCATTTGGTTCTCCATAAAGAATTGAGCAGGGTTCTGTAAGCCCGTAGTTTCAATCTCCAATCTGGGGGATGTACTAATAGCCCCTCATATTTTAACAACCTGGCATCAGTTATCCACTTATCTGCCTTTTGTTGTAATACTCCCCTAATGTTGTAGGGGAGTTTAATGTTTA
>NW_011253275.1:0-493 GCF_000146605.3 Meleagris gallopavo
CAGCCAAACTGCCCCCAGCTGTGCTCGCAGGGCTGCACCCCGCCCCAGGTGTTGCCACAAAAACAGGAGGGCAAGGGAATGCCCAGGCAAAGGCAAGGGCCAAGAGAACATGGAAGGAAATGCCAAGGATGACGGCCCAGACAATACGGCAGGGAACGCCAAAACTGAATGCCGACATGAATGTGGCAACACAAAGCCAAGGGGAATGGCCAAGAGAATGGGGCAAGGAACACAAAAATAGGAGGACAAGAGAATGTAATAGTGAAAACAGTGCAAGACCAGAGACAAGCAAGACACAGAACAAAGAGGATAGGCAGCCTTCTGTGGGCACCATGAAGCGCAATTCAGAGCTCTGGGGGAACCCTATTGTGCCAGGCTCTGGAATGGGTAAACGCTGGCGGGTGTGCATCGCCCTTACCTGCTGGGCAGACAGTGACCAGTCAGCAAAGTGAGGTTCCGGGGCAGTGCCGGGAAACGCAGATTCCAGTTCCTT
>NW_011253276.1:0-537 GCF_000146605.3 Meleagris gallopavo
CTGGCATTGCCAAAGGGAAGCACTTCTGGGCTTTTCTTGTGGAAGCCCATTCTTGCCTGGTAAAAGTGGGAGTTGTTTCTAGCACCAAGATACAGAAATTTTTCCACAATACACATGATGTGACAAGCCCAAGGTAAATTCCAAGCATGTGCATGAAACATGTTTTGTACAAGAAGATGGTTGGGTTTATTTTATTTTATTTTATTTTATCAATTTAAAAGCAAACGTAGTCTCATTTAACAAACTTGAACCTAACCAGTGGAAAGTAGCTTGAAGCAGTAAGATATATGCAGGTTGTCCTATTCCTTTTCTTGTTCCCTGCTTTCAGTAGAGAGCTGTTTGAATTACTCAGGGTCCCATTATCTTTCTTTTTGGAAAGAAGTCAAGCTCGGACAAACATTGAGATACATCAGTTAAAGCAAGAAGGTGGAAAGCAATCCATTAGCTGTGAGACTGAAGCAATTCTTGGTTGTCATTAGGTAGACCATTAGCATGGTAGATTGTCAACTGTTCAGAGGTACAGAGTTCACAGAGTTG
>NW_011253277.1:0-497 GCF_000146605.3 Meleagris gallopavo
CGGAAACCTATGTAAACTCTATGTGTGCAACAATAAAGTGAAGCTTGATCACTCATATTGAGTACTGTCGTGCTTCCCCGCTCGAGAACAATCTAATTAGGACACTATCCGTGGCATGTTTCCAGTTGTCTTCAGCTTGCAAATTTTTACGGGTGGAGGATGACTGCATTCCGATGTTAGCCTGAAAAGAAGCCAGACTGCTGAGAGCAGAAGAATCCACTGCCCATCACTGCGTGTCCAACCTGGCTCAAGGTACCTGAGCAAGGTCTCCGCACCGCAAGTTTAGCAAAGGACACCTTGTAAGAAGCTGCATCGATTTTTGGCTCAAAGCTCGTTGAGTGGCACCCATCCGAGACACAACCTGCTTAACAAGCTGCTGAGGCCAATGGTTACCATGAGCGCTGCAGTAAGAGAATCATACGTGGGTGGGCAAACCAGGAGAAACCCTTTTGGCTGGTGCTTCCTGTGGCCATTCAAGCTGACTTACGGAGGTCGTC
>NW_011253278.1:0-435 GCF_000146605.3 Meleagris gallopavo
AGATCTTTAATCTGACCACAGTGTTCTCATATACCATACCAGAGGACTCTATTTACTTTGATGTAATAACCACATGCAGCCTCTGTGGGTTACACTCAATCCTGTCCTCAGGTTTTTGGCTATATTCAAATACTTTGCAAATATAAAGATGAGGAATGATTATATAGAAGTACAGCTAGATACCATGCTTGTTGAAAAAAATCAGAGTGTTAACTTCTCTTATTCCTGGGAATATAAATACACTCCCTTTTTTATGATCCTTTTGAAAATTTAGAGAACATTTTCATATCAGCACTGGTGTGTCTTTTTGTCTCTCTAAAATATCTTTACTGTAATTTCAAACAAATTATGTTTTTCAACCATATGGACCCTATTTTTTTATAGTTTACAGTAAATTTCATTTAGCTTAAGACATTAAAATAAGGTAAGTTTGTG
>NW_011253279.1:0-459 GCF_000146605.3 Meleagris gallopavo
AAGAGAGAACAAAGCTCACCAGTGCTTAACAATGGAAAGAAAGAATGAAAATTTAACAGCAATGCAAGGCCCCGATACCAACAATAACCAAAGAGCAAACCAAAGCCAGGAAAAACCAGCAAAAGGAAAGAAAGAGTAAGTAATAAAAAGCCAAGGAGAGCAAAGCAAAAATCACTTGAAATCCTCACAAACAGAGGGGAATACGCTCAGGAAGGAAAAGCAGTTCCAAGAATAGAAACAAAGGGAAATAAACAACCCTGGAAAAAACCCAATGCATTGCAATGCAGAAGGAGCAGGAAACCAAGGCAGAAACCACAGAAAACAACATGGAAAACAAACCGAGGAAACCAACATCAACCCATGCAGCAGCAGCAGCCTCTGCAGCAACATGAAAATGCAAAAAATACAAGGTCATGGCAAGCACAGATTACCACCGAGTGTGCAGGAGGCCAAAATCTT
>NW_011253280.1:0-456 GCF_000146605.3 Meleagris gallopavo
ATTCTGTCCGTTGTTTTAGGCAACTGGAAGAGTTCAAGGTGTTTTAGAAGTAATCAGCAATGTTAATTGCTGGGAGGTAGAGGCATAATTACACTACTCTTCATAAAATATCACAGCTAACCAACAAAGACAAAACCAGCATGTGACTACCATACTTTTTCTAGTTACTGATCACTTATACGTGGAATCAGCCTCTCCCTACTTAATTCTAAGGATTTTCAAAACTTGACTCGCTATAAAAGCATAAATTCTGCAGGCAACTATTCTATTATTTGATTCCAAAAGGCTTACCATATGAAAAGGTGTCTGGCAGGGGCACACCATGACCAGCAAGTTCTTGAAACGTCCAGAACTTATTGACACAGTTGAGGATGGCCTGGGGACGATTCATTACCGACAGCCCATCTTCTCTAGATGGCGAAGGACTGTAATATCACTGTCACTTTGGACCCAAGG
>NW_011253281.1:0-425 GCF_000146605.3 Meleagris gallopavo
GGTCTAGACTTAGAATTAACTTCCTGGGACATGTGCATCCAATTTGGAGCTTTGGCCTGGTGTGCAATGAAGAATATTTGGTGCATGAATGGGCATGCTTGTGTGTAGGTTAGGACTGGTTTCTCTTCATGCCAAGTTAGATGTAGATGCTTTGCATGCATCAGACCGTGGAAGCAGGGATGACTGGCATGCAGTAGCAAATGATACTTTCTAGAGAACACAAGGGTGCCTTCAACTCAAAGCATTGCCTAAATATCTTGTGCCTGACAATAGCTGCTTGCATGATTTTGTATGTGAAATGGAATACATATGTTGTTTTTTTTTAATACCTGAATCAATATTTTATTAGTCTGCTGTTTGTACCTTTATTTCTAGGGTCTTTTCCTTAAAACCTTTTTCTTGAGCCATTTCTATTCTTAGTATCT
>NW_011253282.1:0-370 GCF_000146605.3 Meleagris gallopavo
TGATGCTCTGCAAAACGAGCCTGCATCCCTTTCTCTGCGCTCATGCCGTGTCATTTCCAGGGAACGGGACAAACGGCCTCAGCTTCCACGGGAACAGAGTGATTTCCACAAAGCGCTTCTGTCCATCTGGCAGCCTGTGTGTCAAATGGTGACCAAAGGTGGCGCTGAAGGCACCTGCGATGACAACAACATCTTCTACTGGGTGGACACCAACCTCTCCCAGATCATCACCTCCATCACCATCATTTTCTAGCAGTCATAAAATCAATAAAATCATCATTCCTACAGCCTGTGTCAGTATGGTAGCAGTGGGTTTGGGACAGTGGCAGCACTAAAGGCATTGGTGCAGGGAGAGTGCTGCTGTACGGGG